>NC_056747.1:74818006-75118006 GCF_019279795.1 Protopterus annectens | reverse complement strand
TACATGAACTACAGAATGAACTGGCACCCCACCTACACACCATGTTCAAGCATAGCCTTACCTAAGGCACTAGGCCCACTGAATGGTGCACAGTGATGGTTATCCCACTCCACAAAGGGGGAGCCACCACAGACCCCGGGAATTACTGCCCCATTAGCCTAATGAGCCTGGTCTGCAAGGCTATGGAACTTATAAACAAAGACATTGGTACTCTCCAAACTCTGGACCCCATCCAATTTGAGTTTGTAAAAGGCAGATAATGTCTCCTAAACCTGACAGACTTCTTTGAAGCAGTCACCAAAGCCGTAGACGAGAGTAAGGTGGTACACACAGCCTATCTAGATCTCGCCAAGGCTTTTGACACCATCCCCCAACTCTGGAATTATAGATAAACTCACTAAACTAGGTATAAATCCCTATGTCACAAGGTGGGTTGCCAACTGGCTCAATGACAGAACCCACACTGAAAGTAGCAGACTCCAAATCAGACTTCAGACCAGTGACAAGTGGAGTACCACAGGGTTCAGTCCTGGGACCTCTCCTGTTTGGTATCTACTTTTCTGAAGTACAGGCTAACAAAGAAGACCTTTGGCTAACGAAATTCGCAGACGAGGAGTCATAATTGAAACTCCTAACGATATGGACATCCTACAAAAGGGCCTCACTGAGCCAGATGCCTGGTGTCAGAGCCATGGCCTCAAGCTCAATGCTAAACAGTGCATTGTCATTCCCTTTGGTAAAAACTCTGTACCCATGAGCTACCACATAGGTGGAAGTCTACTTAACACCGAAAGTGTGATAAGAGACCTTGGGACACAGGTGGACAGTAGTCTCTCCTTTGATAATCACATTGCCACAGCAGTCAGGAAATCCTTCTACGTGGCACACCTCATCACAAAAGGTTTCTCATCCAGGAAAAAAAAAAGAGGTTATTGTTCCCCTCTGCTCGTCACTCAGACCCATTATAGAGTACAATGCCCCTTTTGGTATGTACTTCACAAGATATCTACAACTGGAAAGGCCTCAGAAATACCTCACAAAGAGGATTACTGGCCTCAAACAGATGCCCTACGTAGACTGTCTCAAAAAACTCCAGCTTTACTCAGTTGCCTATCGCCCACTCAGAGGCGATCTCTGCCTAACATACAAAGCTATGTCAAACCCAGAGCTGTTGGACATGCTCCACTTAAAGAAATCCAAATCCCTCCGAGCTACACACTCTAGGGACCTAAACCTTGTCACCACAATAAACAGAACATGCTGGAGGAATAGATTCCTTTCCCAGAGACTTCCCATACTCTGGAACAAACTACCTCTCTATATCAAACAAAGCTCCTCATTAGCACTCTTCAATAAAAATCTTGATGTTTGGATGGGAAATAGGAAATTCACCCCGAGGATCACCTCTGTGGCTCTGCTCGGGCAGGAAAATAATTTTCTTGAGTGGCAAAAGCCAGGGTACCTTTTTGGCTAGGCTTATATAGGCCCTATGGCCAACAGCCTGGTACCTACCTATGAAATAAAATTACCTGAACTGAGGAAACAGACCATCACCTTACTTTTTAAACTGTCAGTAACAAAAAACAATAGCAGTATACTATTGTGCCATATAAAGCAAACCACTAACACTTTTCTTACTAACTCTGATGTAACTTTACATCTTTAAAAGAATCTTTTGTTTTCATATGGAAAGTTGCAATTGAAAAACACTATCCAGCAGAAAGACAAATTAATTCGCATAATCTCTAGTGAGCATTGCAAAGGCCAAATTCAAGGTCAAAGGAAATCATCACTCAATTTAACACAAAATTCTGTTATCAAAAATACTGGTTATATCAAAGATGTACTGAAAGCAATACCATTATACAACACCTTTTTTAAGCAGGGGAAAAAAAAAAACAGGACCAGACACTCCAGTAAGAAGTCATATGCACTAAAACCTTCCCAGAAATGTGTACAATCATAACAGTCTATCTAAAAAAAAAAAAAAAAAAAAAAAAAACGAAAGTCAGTCAACATGTATCAAGACCTGCAAGAATATTAAAAATAATAATAACGTAATTATGCTTTCAACAAGCTAAAGAAACAGAGCAGATAATGCAGCTTTAGCGGTTCCGTAGGAATTAATTCAAACCGTTGCCACACTGTCACACCATTGTTTTTTTTTTCTGTTTTATATAAAATTTTTGCATGACTGGTGTGGCATAAGTAATATTGTGGAAACATTATGTGAGAGACTGGTTAGCATTTGTGAAGTTCTCAGGCTGATTACTTGCACCTTCTGTGAGATTTTTATGTGACCCCCACCCCATGGCATCAATCTTACCCCAGTGCTGAAGTTATCCCTAGAATCTTAAAAAAGCAATGTGAATTTAGCCTGTGCCTTTCAGGCAACAAATGTCCCAAGAGCAAAATAAAGTAGCCACAAACTGTCCAGTGCAAGGAGAACTCTCTTCTCTGAAAAAAAAAAAAAAAAAAAGTAATTGTTCTGTTTACTCTTTTGTGCTTGGAACCTGAAACCCTTTCAGCTGGGCAGTTTACAACAATTTCTTTACGCTTTTCTTCAGAGTTGTGCAATTTTCACACTACTCATGTAAAACTGAATTATCTGAAGCAACTGTACATCTCAGTTGTCCCCGATTTTGAAGAATGCACCTATCAGTGTTGGAGCTTCCACAATATGTTTTACTTCCTAGCAAAGCATAGAGTATTACATTCAGTAATGTCATACATTACAGCGTCACATTTCTTGTTCACAAATGCATACTGATGCAAAGCCAGCTGTTCTCCTAACATGTCAAAAAGTACAGTTTTGTACCTACCATAAATGTAGATGTTCGAAGATCCACATTGCTGCAGTCCTTACATATGGGTAGTCCGCTGTCCTCGGTCGGCCCGAATACCAAAGTATTAGGCTGACGTCGGTCAAGGGCGCTCAGAACTGACATCAGAGCGTCAGGGTATAAGAGCGCATGACCGACGTCATATCCTCAGTCTTTTCTTGCCCCAGATGTCAGAAGGCCCTAAAAAGAAAGCCCACAGCCAAAAACAGAATACTTCCCAAAAACAAAATATGTACAAATCACAGCTACCACCCAAACCATACAACCATTCCAAACTATAGAAGGGAAGGAGGGAGGGTTAATTGGACTGCAGCAATGTGGATCTTGAACATCTACATTTATGGTAGGTACAAAACTGTACTATGTTCTTCATCTCACATTGCTGCAGTCCTTACATATGGGTAGAATCCCAAAGCAGAGGTAAAGGGAGGTTGGCAAAATCATAAAGCATTAGGAGCTGCCAAAATGCCCTGTAATATTGCAGTGGCAAATCCAGCCCTAGATTTAGAATAAAGAGGAAGGTGGTAATGTTTAGAAAAAGTATGCACTGAACTCCAAGTAGCTGCTTCCAAAATATCTTTAGTAGCCACCCCCCTTAAAAAGGCTGTAGAGGTAGCAGTAGCCCTAGTGGAATGAGGCCTGATTCCAGCCGGAATCTCCTTACCATGATGGGAATAACAGAAAGCAATGCAAAAACCAATCCACTTAGAAATAGTTTGTTTAGAAACAGTCTTTCCCTGAGAACCCAAGGCAAAAGAAACAAACAACTGCTGAGACTGTCTGAACCCTTTAGTTCTGCTCAAATAATAACGCAACTGCTTGTGAATATCCAAAGTGTGCAAAACCTTCTCCCCTTTATTTTGGGGATCTGCATAAAAAGTAGGCAAATGAATAGTTTGGTTCAAGGCCACACTCGAAACCACCTTAGGCATAAAAGTAGGATTAGTACGTAAAGATACCCTATCCTTATGAAAAATTAGGAAGGGTTCAACTGTCATAAGGGCCTGTAATTCAGAAACCCTTCTTGCAGACGTGATGGCCAACAAAAAAGCAGTCTTCCAGGACAAAAACTTCAATTCGGCAGTAGCTGCAGGCTCAAAAGGAGGTAAAGTAAGTTTTTCCAACACAAAATTGAGATCCCAGGCAGGAGTTGGAGCTCTACGTGGGGGTCTTATGTTCTTTGCCCCTCTAAGAAATTGCTTAAACAAAGGATGAGAGAACAAAGGAGGGTCACAGTCATAGTGAGCAGAAATGGCTGCAGCATGAACCTTTATAGAGGAGAAAGACAAACCCTTGTCTAATAAATCTGTAAGGTATTGAAGAGAAACACTTAAATCAGGCTTGGAAACATCAAAGTCCTTTGCTTTGCTCCAAACAAAAACCTCCTCCATTTATCAGCGTAAACTTTCCTTGTACTAGGCCTTCTGGCCTCCAAAATAACATTTAAAACTTGTTGTGGAAGCTGAGACCCTCCAGGGTCTAGAACAGAATATGCCAGGCTGTTAGATGCAGGGACTGAATCCTGACATTGAGGAAATGATTGCCCTCCTGTGACAAAAGGTGCGGAATCAAGGCAAAGGCCATGGAGGCTCCTGTACTAAACTTCTCAGCAGAGGGTACCAGTGCTGTCGAGGCCAATCTGGAGCTATCAGAATCATGGATGGCTTGTCTTGTCTGGCCTTCAAGAGTACCTTTGGGAGGAGAGGCAGAGGTGGAAAGGCATAGACGTGAAGATTGCTCCAACTGAAGGATAGAGCATCCACCTTCCAAGCTGTGGGATGAAACATTTTTGTGCAAAACTTTGGCAACTGGAAATTTAGTGGAGAAGCGAACAGATCTATGTCTGGAGTTCCCCATAACACTGTCAACCTTGAAATACATGAGGATCCAATTTCCACTCGTGGGGATCCACTATCTGTCTGCTCAACACATCTGCTAAGGAGTTCTGTGCTCCTGGTAGAAACCTTGCCTGAAGATTGAGGTGTAAACTGAGAGCAGTCTCCCACAAAATCATCGCTTGTCTGCAAAGAGGGTACGAATGTGTTCCCCCTTGCTTGTTGATGTACCACATGACAGTTGTGTTGTCTGTTAGAATCAACACTTGCCCTGGGTGAAGTAAATCTTTGAAAGCCATCAATGCAAATTGGACTGCTAACATCTCCTTCAAGTTGATATGCAAATGTTGAAGTCTGGCAGGCCACGTGTCTTGAACCCATTTTCCATTGAGATGTGCTCCCCAAGCCTTGTCCGAGGCATCTGTCGTTAGAATCTGACTCGCCTCTGGTCGGGTCACAGAGAGTCCCTTGTTTAGGTGACATTCCTGAGCCCACCACAAAAATTCCTTTTGAATGCAAGGTATTATTTGAATGACAGTGTCCAGATCTTGGCAGTGTTGTGTCCATACGTTCTTGAGATACCACTGGAGCTTCCTCATATGCAGTTTGGCATTGGGAAGCACCAGGATACAAGATGCCATGAACCCCAAGGCTTGAAGGACTGTCCTTGCAGTCAGCCTGGACCGTAGAGACAATTGATGGAAGTAAAGAGTAAGGTTCTTTTGTTTGTCCGGGGTCAAAAAAGCCATCTGGGAAGCTGTATTCAGTCTCACACCCAGAAAGCACATTTCCTGAGAGGGTACTAGACTGGACTTTGTTTCGTTCACAGAATACCCTAGGCACCTTAACACTGCCATCACATACTGTAGATGATGAAGAAGTTCGTACTTGTCTTGAGCAAGAATCAGGCAATCGTCCAAATAAGGATAAATTTGTATTCCTCTCAACCTGAAGAAGGCTATCACTGGAGCCAGAACCTTTGTGAACACCCTGGGCGCAGTAGATAAGCCAAAGGGCAATGCAGAGAACTGATAATGTAAAGTCCCAGCCCAGGAACGCAGGTACCTCCTGCAACTGGGTCTGATAGGAACATGAAGATAAGCCTCTTTGAGATCCAGAGTTACCATCCAGTGATCTTTGCCCAACAGAGGTAAAAGCTGTTGCAACGTCAACATTTTGAACTTTGGAATGTCCAGGAATGTGTTGAGGATAGATAAATCCAAAATCGGTCTCCACGTGTTCCCTTTCTTTGGTACTAGAAACAGGCGAGAATAAAAACCTAGGCCCACTTCTGACAGAGGGACCGGCTGTATGGCTCCCATTTGAAGAAGTAAAGAAATCTGCTTGTAAGCCTCTACCCTTTGTTGAGGAGGAACGTCTGGCATACCTTTGTAAGGAGGCAATGTATGGAAATAAAACTTGTAGCCTCGGTTTATAATGTCCAATACTCATTTGTCCTGGGTGACTAAAAGCCAGTTTTGCTTGAAGAGTGCTAATTTTCCTCCCAAAGGAGCTGCCAGGCAAGAAGAATCTGGCAGCTGAAAATGCAGGTCATTGGGCCTGTTTACGAAAGGACTGGCCCCTGCCCTCACCTGAAGATTGTGCAGGTGAACTCCATGTTCTAGGCCTGAAAGTACTCTGAGCTCTGCCCCTACCACGTCTAGATCTACCTCTAGACTGAGAATAAGAAGAAGGATACGTTCACCCCTTAGTAGGCCTACTAAACTTTGGAGGCTGCACCTGCAAGAAGTCTTTAACAGTCTGCATAGACTTAGCCTTGTCTTCCATCTTTTTCAAGACCGACTCCACAGGGGGACCAAATAAAACTTCAGACTGTAAAGGAGCATCCAAAATTCTAGTTTTAACATGCTCTGACAAATTCTGATCCTTAAGCCAGGCGTGCCTGCGAAGAACTGAACCAGTGGCAGCCACCCTGGAAGAAGCCTGTAAAGCATCAAAACCACACTGCAAAGAATGCTTACCCACCTGTTCAGAGACATGTACCAAATCCTGTAATTCCTTACACTCAATGCCCTCTGCCAAAGCATCCACTTTAGATTTTAGTTGAGTAAGGAGGAAATTCTGATACTTTAACATATGAAACTGGCAATTCAAAGCCCTCATTGCTAAAGTAGAAGAGGTATACACCTTTTTACCCCATCTATCCAAAGCTCTAGCCTCTTTATCCATAGGAACTGGAGTCTTTACAACAGAAGCCCTGACACCCTTAGGTCCCTGGCTAATAGTTTCTGGGTCTGCCCTAGGACTCTTATACAGATATTTATGAGCCTCAGGTACTCTGTAATACCTGTCCGGTTTAACTGGCGCAGGAGGCAAAGAATCTGGATTAAGGGAAGCCTCAGAGAAAACATCTTGCACAACATCCAAAACAGGAGGTATAGCCAAGGGCCTATGTTGTGGTAAAAACAAGAACTCCCTAAGCATCTTCCGTGAATCAGAGAAATCCTAACCTTCCCATTTAAAATGCTCCCTCATAGAATGAAGTGTTTCTGAGAAGGAAAAATCTTCTGGAGGAGAAGCAGAAGGAGTGGAATCCTCTGCATCAGAATAAGTAGGAAAATCCTGAATGTCTTCAGTCAAGACTCTGAATCATCTGAGGCCTGTTCCAAACTCTCCACCTCTGGCTCCACTCTGGGCCTCTTATCAGGAGGGGGCATAGAACCTCTTATCAAAGTAATTAAATCTTCTGCCATTTTAAGCATGTGCTTTTTAGGCACAGAACCTGCAGAACTAGGACTGACACCAGGAAGGTAAACTAGCCCTGCCTTTGGAAGAAGCCTTAGAAACAGAAGGAGAAGGCCTAATCCCCTTAGGTAAGGAAGGAGAACAGTAACCTGAGAGGCCCCTCAGCCTGACCTGCCTCCTGAGAGGCCACATCTTGCAAAATCAAAGTCTCCTCCTGAGACTCAACTGAAACCTCGGCCGGATCCACAGATTCCCCCGTAGTTCCTAAAGAGCCGGCGTCCGGAACGGACGACTCATCCTGTCTGGGTTTTAAAGATTTGTCTTTGCGCTTCTTGGCGGTGGCGCCGGAGGATCCGACGGCATATTATAATTACACCGCTTACCGAAGACAAGCCTAGCGCAATCTAACCTACTCTTGATGGTACGCTTATTAAACTTAGCACAAAAGCGACACCCGACGACGTCGTGCTCAGGTCCCAAACAAGGAATACAAAGAGAGTGATAATCCCTATGCGGTATCTGTTTCCCACAAGAAATACAATTATTCACTTTTTCTGACATCCGGAATTAACTGAGGCAAGAAAAAACAAAAATATTCCCCAACGGGGTACTTAGCCCAACTTGGATTCGGTCTGAAACTCAGAATACGAAAATTTCAGAACGCCGAACGGCACTTGCAACGCTGCTTCTGCATCGGACCATGCGGCAAAAAAGACGGAGAATATGACGTCGGTCATGCGCTCTTATACCCTGACGCTCTGATGTCAGTTCTGAGCGCCCTTGACCGACGTCAGCCTAATACTTTGGTATTCGGGCCAACCGAGGACAGCGGACTACCCATATGTAAGGACTGCAGCAATGTGAGATGAAGAACATCATAGCTTTACAATGAAGAAAACAAGGATAATTTGGAAAAGTCAAAACTTTTCTATTAATGCTTTTTTTTTTAATATTGTAGCAAAACAGTGACAGTAATAACCACTGCCTTGAGTTTACCACAAACAAAATGAGTCAATTGGGCAGGAAGCTGATGTGATCAGAACCAAGCAAGGTAGTGTGCATTTCCCTACGGAAATAAATCAATCATGGGAAAAGTCAAAAAGTATTGTAGCTCAAAAACTGAGGGTTGGGAAGGGGGTGTGCATGATGACATCACACTGTGGGTGGTATTATGTGGCCAGAGTAAGATAGCAGGATGCTCATGAAGCAAAAAACAGTGAATTTGTGGAAAAGCAAAGCAGAAAAGTGCAGATTCAGTAACATAGATGCACTTTATACCTATGCACTGGTGCCAGAAAAAAAATAAAGTATTCTGTAAGCTTAATCTTTGATACTTAAGCAATAACCCACGCCTGGGTGTGGGTAATGCTGGATTTACCCACAGTTGGTGTGGTTTGGTCACGAGGGCAAAGCTCGAGTGACCAAAGACAACCGTGGGTAAATCCAGCATTACCCACACCCAGAAATGGGTTATTGCTATTATACAATGACATTATTTAAGAAAAAAAAATACTTTTCTTCAATAATGGCATTGTATAATGCCTCCTTGCTGCCCTTCTGCAGCTGTCCAGTATTCTGCGGCAGTTCTGATGTACTGCGCATGCATATGGTTACGCAGTACATCAGAACTGTGTGTATGGAAGCAACGGAGAAAGGAAGATCTCCATTGCTTTTAAAAGCTTGTCTCGCTATGTTAAAAGACTTTAACATAGTGAGACAGCTTTAAAAAAAGCAACATAGAAAGGAAGATACCTCGCTATGTTAGACTCATTTAACATAGCGAGATAACAGCAATAGAGCTCTTCCGTTCTCCATTGCTGTCAAAAAAAAAAGACTTCTACTAATGGAAAAAGTCCGGGCGACCGGACCTTTTTCTATTAGTATAAGTCTTTGATTTACAACGTGCACGCTGACCAATGAGCGTGAACATTTTGGAATATTAATGGGGAGTTGTTGTATGATCTCCCTTTAATTCCACCACAGGAACAACAGTGCAGCCTCATTTTCAGAAAATCCATTAGTAATACCATACAGAAAACAAATGTTCATAACGCTAAGAGCTAGACTAAAAATGTAAATGCGAAAGTTGTTCAGCAGACACTGACCTTTCCAACAGTACAAATGTTGATAGTATGCATCAAAGCCATTATTAAATATTTGGTAAGGAATGCTGACATTGTGCATATTTTCTACCTTTTTGGAAAAACAAAGCACAATATCTTGGTCAATGTACCATGTAGACCCATACAATTTGTATTTAATTTGTTTGCATGAATGTCAGATTTAAAATGATACCTTAACCATTACTGTGTGATGCTCCTTTATGGAGACATTCACAGAAATATGATTAATATATTTCTCATAATTGATAAATAAACAAAGCATAATATCTCATCACCTGTAAGGGATCGAGGCTACATATCAGTGTACAAGTTGTGTGGCTCAATGTCAGCTTCAAAAAAATGCATCATTTGTGTAATCACCATGTTCCCTTGCAAAGATATGGGCATAACAATGAGAAGTAATGGAAATGTATAATTTTCACAATCCTACAAGACTAAACAAACTGTGATATCTGCACATGTGTACAGTACACATATACAGTTCTTTTATCATGTTATAAGGAGTAACACTATCTTCAAAATGAGGTATTACTTGGCACACTGACATGTTCCCTTGCAAAGTTATTTACCAAAATATGAAATAAATAATAATTTCCATAACCTAAGTCCTAAACAAACTTTGATATCTGTACATGTGTATAACATAGACACTGTTCTTTTACCATGTTGTAACTATGAATACCGTCTTCAAAATGATGCATTACTTAGCACATTGAGATGCTCCATTGCAAAGTTATTTAATGAAATGTGAAAAAAATCATAATTTCCATAACCCAAGTCCAAAACAAACTTTCATATCTGTACATGTGTAGAACATATGGACACAGTTCTTTTACAGTGTTCGAACTATTAATACTGTCTTCAAAATGAGGTATTACTTAGCACACCGAGATGCCCCCTTGCAAAGTTATTTACCAAAATATGAAAACCAATTTCCATAACCCAAGTCCTAAACAAACTAATATCTGTACATGTGTACAGCATACAAACACAGACCTTTTACCATGTTGTACATACTGATACTGTCTTCAAAATTAGGTATTACTTAGCACGCTGACAACTTCCCTAGCAAAGTTATTTACTAAAATATGAAAAAATATCATAACTCTCATAACCTAAGTCAGGGAGGGAGTGAAGATATTTGAGTTGCACCCTTGAAACCATGCATATCCAGGAAAGCAGCCCAGTGATACGATGTTCAATTGCAGTAGTTGACAAGAACATGAAGCTTATAACCACAATGGGGACTTTACTGTGTATCAAACAAATTGTAAAAATGACAGAACATTGGGGGGGGGGGCTTGAAATGACTGCACGTAGACAAAAACCCAAATCTGGCTTGTGCATTCATCATTGTGATAACGACTTCTACTTATGTGAACAGTGACAGTTGATGAGAATTTTACCTCAAATGTGGTAATGACAGTGTTATATTGAAAGCGCACTTATTGTTAATGTGATAATGACCTGCACTGCATTACTGCAAAGTTATGCATGCTCAGACACAGGTGATAATTGCTGCGCATAAAGTACAGTTGTGTACCTACCATAAATGTAGATGTTTGAGTGTATTCACTGTTGCAGTCATTACACTTGGGGTTATCCTGCTGGCAGGCTACCCGCAGTCGGCCAGAATTCCAAAGTCCTGGTCCGGCGTCAGTTGCTGTCGCCTCTTCCTTGACGTCAGTTTGCCAGAGGTATAAAAGATGCAGCCGACCCAATTTTCTTCAGTTTTTCTTGCCCCAGATGTCAGGTGCCCCCAAAAGGGTAGGCTAAAAAACATTGCTTATAAAAGCATGCACTAAAATAAACAATACCTTCATCTACAAGCAAATACACCACATAGGTTGCATAGAATACAGAAGTACAGATAAGTCCCAGCAAGGGGATGGTGGGTGGGTAACGTGGACTGCAACAGTGAATACACTTGAGCATCTACATTTATGGTACGTACACAACTGTACTATGTTCATCGTGTTTCACTGTTGCAGTCATTACACTTGGATTGAATCCCAAAGCTGAGGTTGGGCGGCTGGGTCCAAATAGAATTAGGAGTGGCTATAAGGCCCTGCAGAACTGCAGTGGCAAAGCCTGCTCTGGATTTAGAGTAAAGTAAGTGGTAGTGCTTAGTAAAAGTGTGCACTGAAGTCCAAGTTGCAGCCTCCAAAATATCCTTGGTTGGTACTCCTCTGAGGAAGGCTGCTGAGGTGGCTGCTGCCCTGGTAGAATGTGGTCTAATGCCCTTAGGCACTGATTTGCCATGTTGTGAATAGCAGAAATGAATGCAGTCTCCTATCCATTTTGAAATAGTCTGCTTTGCGATAGCCTTTCCTTGTGATCCTGCAGCATATGCCATTAAAAGTTGCTCAGTCTTTCTGAAAGCTTTAGTTTTGTCCAAGTAGAAGTGTAGCTGTCTGTGTATGTCCAAAGAATGCAGAAATCTCTCCCCTTTATTCTGTGGGTTTGGGTAAAAAGTAGGCAAATGAATGGTTTGGTTAAGAGCCACACTGGACACTACCTTAGGCACAAATGTTGGGTTTGTCCTTAGAGAAACCCTGTCTCGATGGAAAATAATAAAAGGTTCCACAGCCATTAATGCCTGTAACTCTGAGACTCTTCTTGCTGAAGTTATTGCTAGGAGCAGAGCAGTTTTCCATAAGAATTTTATCTCAGCTGTATTGGCTGGCTCAAAAGGAGGCAGTGTGAGTTTTTCCAAGACAAAATTGAAGTCACACGCAGGTATTGGTGCTCTCCTTGGAGGTCTTATGTTTTTGGCCCCCCTGAGGTACTGCCTAAGCAATGGATGTGAATAAATAGGTGGGTCCGTATTGTAATGAGCTGAAATGGCAGAGGCATGGATCTTAATTGATGAGAAGGATAGGCCTTTGTCCAGCATCTCAGTTAGATATTGTAAAATCGGAGGAATATTTGGAACAAGCGTGTCAATTCCTTGTGCCTGGTTCCAAGCACAGAATCTCTTCCATTTTTCTGCATAAGATTTTCTGGTGCTGGGCCTCCTGGCCTCCAAAATAACATCCATAACCGCTTTAGAGAGAGGTGTATTCTGAATGGTTACACTATCCGCCATGCAACTAGATTTAGGGTTCTGAGTTGGCTGTGCAGGATCTGATTGTTTTGTTGCGTCAGTAAATGAGGAATTTGAGGCAATGTCCAGGTTGGGCCTTGAGACGAGCTCCTTAGGATTGGGTACCAGTGTTGGCGTGGCCAATCCGGGGCAATCAGTATCATTTGTGGCTTCTCTTGTCTGACCTTTAGGAGTACCTTGGGGAGGAGAGGCAGTGGAGGAAAGGCATATACTGTAAGGTTGTTCCAGCTGAATGACAAAGCATCCACTTTCCATGCTTGTTTGTGATAAGTCCTGGTGCAGAATCTCTGAAGTTGGCAGTTGTGAGGGGAGGCAAAAAGATCTATATCTGGGCATCCCCATTTCCTTGTTATCATGTTGAAGATTTGTGGATCTAGTTTCCACTCGTGAGGATCCATGCGGTTTCTGCTTATTTGTCTGCCAGAGCATTTACTTTTTCTGGTAGGAATTGTGCTTGCAGGTGTACTTGGTAAGTCAATGCTGTGTTCCACAAAATCATGGCTTGTCTGCAGAGGGGGTAGGAATGTGTGTCCCCCCTGCTTCTTTATGTACCACATGACTGTGGTGTTGTCCGTCTATCAGCAGTGGTCCTGGATGAAGTAGGTCCTTGAAGGCTGTCAGGGCATTTTGTACAGCTAGCATCTCTTTTTGATTGATGTGAAGATGCCTTTGGCTTGCGGGCCATGTGCCCTGAATACATTTTCCTGCCATGTGGGCCTCCCAGGCATAATCTGATGCATCTGTTGTTAGTATTTGCATGGCTGTGGGTAAAGTGAATGGCTGTCCCTTGTTGTGGTGACAGGCCTGTGCCCACCATCGAAACTCCTGTTGAAGGCAGGGAATGAGTGAAATTAATGATTCCAGGCTGTGGCAATGTTGAGTCCAAACACTTTTTAGATACCATTGTAGTTTCCTCATATGCAATCTTGCATATGGAATTAGCAGAATGCAGGATGCCATGTATCCCAGAGCCTGCAGAATTTTTCTTGCAGATAACTGGGTCTTTGTTGCCATGCTTTCGAAGTAAGAAGTCAGTTGCCTTTGTTTGTCTGGCGGGAGATAAGCCATCTGGGCAGTTGTATTTAAGCTTGCACCCAGGAATATTATCTTTTGAGAGGGTACTAGTTTTGATTTCTTTTCATTTACTGGGTACCCTAGGCAAATTAGTAATCTTTTTACAAACGCCAGATGCTTTAGTAGAATGTCTTTGGTCTCTGCTTGAATAAGGCAGTCGTCCAAGTAAGGATATATTTAAATTCTTCTTTGTCTGCAAAATGCAATTACTGGTGCCAGGCATTTTGTGAAGACCCTGGGCACAGTAGATAAGCCAAAGGGCAGTGCAGAGAATTGGTAGTGCATTGAGCCAGCTATGAATCTGAGATATCTTCTGCAAGACTGTCTGATTGGGACATGCAGGTATGCCTCTTTGAGATCCAAAGTTACAAGCCAAGCCTTCTTGCCCAGCATGGGCAGCAGCTGCTGCAGTCAACATTTTGAATTTCGGAATGTCCAGAAAAGTATTTAGAATAGACAGGTCCAGAATTGGTCTCCATGCTTTGTCCTTTTTTGGTACTAAGAAAAGTCTCGAGTAAAATCCTTGTCCCTGCTCTTATTGTGGGACTGGCTGAATAGCCCTCATGTCCATGAGAGATGAAAAGTACAGTTTTGTACCTACCATAAATGTAGATGTTCGAAGATCCACATTGCTGCAGTCCTTACATATGGGTAGTCCGCTGTCCTCGGTCGGCCCGAATACCAAAGTATTAGGCTGACGTCGGTCATGGCGCCTAGATCTGACATCAGAGCGTCAGGGTATAAAAGCTCATGACCGACGTCATATCCTCAGTCTTTTCTTGCCCCAGATGTCAGAAGGCCCTAAAAAGAAAGGCCACAGCCAAAAATAGAATACTTCCCAAAAGGCATGTACAAATAACAGCTACCACCCAAACCATACAACTATACCAAACTACAGAGGGGCAGGAGGGAGGGTAAATTGGACTGCAGCAATGTGGATCTTCGAACATCTACATTTATGGTAGGTACAAAACTGTACTATGTTCTTCATCTCACATTGCTGCAGTCCTTACATATGGGTAGAATCCCAAAGCAGAGGTAAAGGGAGGCTGGCAAAATCATAAAGCATTGGGAGCTGCCAAAATGCCCTGTAAGATTGCAGTGGCAAATCCAGCCCTAGATATGGAATAAAGAGGAAGGTGGTAATGTTTGGAAAAAGTATGCACTGAACTCCAAGTAGCTGCTTCCAAAATGTCTTTAGTAGCTACTCCCCTTAAAAAAGCTGTAGAAGTGGCAGTAGCTCTAGTGGAGTGAGGTCTGATTCCAGCCGGAATCTCCTTACCATGATGAGAATAACAAAAAGCAATACAAAAGCCAATCCACTTAGAAATAGTTTGTTTTGAAACAGGTTTCCCCTGAGAACCCAAAGCAAAAGAAACAAACAACTGCTGAGACTGTCTGAACCCTTTAGTCCTGCTCAAATAATAACGCAACTGCCTGTGAATATCCAAAGTGTGCAAAATTTTCTCCCCTTTATTTTGGGGATCTGCATAAAAAGTAGGCAAATGAATTGATTGGTTCAAGGCCACATTTGAAACCACTTTAGGCATAAAAGTAGGATTAGTGCAGAGATACTCTATCCTTATGAAAAATTAGGAAGGGCTCAACTGCCATAAGAGCCTGTAATTCAGAAACCCTTCTAGCAGACGTAATGGCCAACAAAAAAGCAGTCTTCCAAGACAAAACTTCAACTCAGCAGTAGCTGCAGGTTCAAAAGGAGGTAAAGTAAGTTTTCCAACACAAAATTGAGATCCCAGGCAGGAGTAGGAGCTCTACGTGGGGTCTTATATTCTTTGCCCTCTAAGAAATTGCTTAAACAAAGGATGAGAGAATAATGGAGGGTCACAGTCATAGTGAGCAGAAATGGCTGCAGCATGAACTTTTATAGAGGAGAAAGACAAACCCTTGTCTAATAATTCTGTAAGATATTGAAGAGAAACACTTAAATCAGGCCTGGAAACATCAAAGCCCTTTGTTTTGCTCCAAATGAAAAATCTCCTCCATTTATCAGCATAAACTTTCCTTGTACTAGGCCTTCTGGCCTCCAAAATAACATTCAAAACTTGTTGTGGAAGCTGCGACCCTCCAGGTTCTAGAACAGAATATGCCAGGCTGTTAGATGCAGGGACTGAATCCTGATATTGAGGAAATGATTGCCCTCCTGTGACAAAAGGTGCGGAATCGAAGGCAAAGGCCATGGAGGCTCCCGTACTAAACTCCTCAGTAGAGGGTACCAGTGCTGTCGAGGCCAATCTGGAGCTATTAGAATCATGGAGGGCTTGTCTTGTCTGACCTTCAAGAGTACCTTGGGGAGGAGAGGCAGAGGCGGGAAAGGCATAGACGTGAAGATTGCTCCAACTGAATGATAGAGCATCCACTTTCCAAGCTGTGGGATGAAACATTTTTGTGCAAAACTTTGGCAACTGGAAATTTAGTGGAGAAGCGAACAGATCTATGTCTGGAGTTCCCCATATCACTGTCAATTTTCGAAATACATGAGGATCCAATTTCCACTGTGGGATCCACTATCTGTCTGCTCAAAACATCTGCTAAGGAGTTCTGTGCTCCTGGTAGAAACCTTGCCTGAAGATTGAGGTGTAAACTGAGAGCAGTCTCCCACAAAATCATTGCTTGCCTGCAAAGAGGGCGAATGGGTTCCCCTTGCTTGTTGATGTACCACATGACAGTTGTGTTGTCTGTTAGAATCAACACTTGCCCTGGGTGAAGTAAATCCTTGAAAGCCATCAAAGCAAATTGGACTGCTAACATCTCCTTCAAGTTGATATGTAAATGTTGAAGTCTGGCAGGCCACGTGTCTTGCACCCATTTTCCATTGAGGTGTGCTCCCCAAGCCTTGTCCGAGGCATCTGTCGTTAAAATCTGACTCGCCTCTGGTCGGGTCACAGAGAGTCCCTTGTTTAGGTGACATTCCTGAGCCCACCACAAAAATTCCTTTTGAATGCAAGGTATTATTTGAATGACAGTGTCCAGATCTTGGCAGTGTTGTGTCCATACATTTTGAGATACCATTGTAGCTTCCTCATATGCAGTTTGGCATTGGGAAGCACCAGAATACAAGATGCCATGAACCCCAAGGCTTGAAGGACTGTCCTTGCAGTCAGCCTGGACCGTGAGACAATTGATGGAAGTAAAGTGTAAGGTTCTTTTGCTTGTCCGGGGTCAAAAAGGCCATCTGGGAAGCTGTATTCAGTCTCACACCCAGAAAGCACATTTCTTGAGAGGGTACTAGACTGGACTTTGTTTCGTTCACAGAATACCCTAGGCACCTTAACACTGCCATCACATACTGTAGATGATGAAGAAGTTCGTACTTGTCTTGAGCAAGAATCAGGCAATCGTCCAAATAAGGATAAATTTGTATTCCTCTTAACTGTAAGAAGGCTATCACTGGAGCCAGAACCTTTGTGAACACCCTGGGCGCAGTAGATAAGCCAAGGGGCAATGCAGAGAACTGATAATGTAAAGTTCCAGCCCGAAAACGCAGGTATCTCCTGCAACTGGGCCTGATAGGAACATGAAGATAAGCCTCTTTGAGATCCAGAGTTACCATCCAGTGATCTTTGCCCAACAGAGGTAGAAGTTGTTGCAACGTCAACATTTTGAATTCTGGAATGTCCAGGTATATGTTGAGGATAGATAAATCCAAAATTGGCCTCCAAGTGTTTCCTTTCTTTGGTACTAGAAACAGGCGAGAATAAAATCCTAGGCCCAGTTCTGACAGAGGGACCTGCTGTATAGCCCCCATTTGAAGAAGTAAAGAAATTTGCTTGTGAGCCTCTACCCTTGCTGAGGAGGAACGTCTGGCATGCCTTTGAAAGGAGGTACTGTATGGAAATAAAACTTGCAGCCTCGGTTTATAATGTCCAACACCCATTTGTCCTGGGTGATTAAAAGCCAGTTCTGCTTGAAGAGTGCCAACTTTCCTCCCAAAGGAGCTGCCAGACAGGAAGGATCTGGCAGCTGAAGATGCAGGTCATTGGGCCTGTTTACAAAAGGACTGGCCCCTGCCCTCACCTGTAGATTGTGCAGGTGAACTCCATATTCTAGGCCTGAAATAACTCTGAACTCTGCCTCTACCACGTCTAGATCTACCCCTAGACTGTAAATCAGAAGGATAAGCCCATCCCTTAGTAGGCCAATTCCTGCTAAACTTAGGAGGCTGCACCTGCAAAAAATCTTTAACAGTCTGCATTGACTTAGCCTTGTCTTCCATTTTCTTCAAGACAGACTCCACAGGAGAACCAAACAAAACTTCAGACTGTAAAGGAGCATCCAAAATTCTAGCTTTAACATGGTCTGACAAATTCTGATCCTTAAGCCAGGCGTGCCTGCGAATAACTGAACCAGTGGCAGCCACCCTGGAAGAAGCCTGTAAAGCATCGAAACCACACTGCAAAGAATGCTTACCCACCTGTTCAGAGGCATGTACCAAATCCTGTAATTCTTTACACTCTATGCCCTCTGCCAAAGCATCTACTTTAGATTTTAGTTGAGAAAGGAGAAAATTCTGATACTTCAACATATGAAACTGGCAATTCAAAGCCCTCATTGCTAAAGTGGAAGAGGTATACACTTTCTTACCCCATCTATCCAAAGCTCTAGCATCTTTATCTATAGGAACTGGATTCTTTACAACAGAAGCCCTGATACCCTTAGGTCCCTGGCTAATAGTTTCTGGGTCAGCCCTTGGACTCTTATACAGATATTTATGAGCCTCAGGTACTCTGTAATACCTATCTGGCTTAACAGGCGCAGGAGGTAGAGAGTCTGGATTAAGGGAAGCCTCGGAGAAAACGTCTTGAACAACATCCAAAACAGGAGGTATAGCCAAGGGCCTATGTTGTGGTAAAAACAAAAATTCCCTAAGCCTCTTTCGGGAATCTGAGAAATCCTGACCTTCCCATTTAAAATGTTCCCTCATAGAATGCAGGGTTTCTGAAAAAGAAAAATCCTCTGGAGGAGAAGCAGAAGGAGTAGAATCCTCTGCATCTGAATCAGAATAAGGAGGAAAATCCTGAATGTCTTCAGCCGAAGACTCTGAGTAATCTGAAGCCTGCTCCAAACTTTCCACCTCTGTCTCCACCCTAGGCCTCTTATCAGGAGGGGGCATAGAACCTCTAATTAAAGAAATTAAATCTTCTGCCATTTTAAGCATGTGCTTTTTAAGCACAGAACCTGCAGAACTAGGACTGACACCCATGGAAGGTAAAGCAGGCCTGCCTTTACAAGGAGCCCTAGAGACAGAAGGAGAAGGCCTAACCACCTTAGGCAAGGAAGGGAGAACAGCAACCTGAGAGGCCCCCTCAGCCTGGCCTGACTCCTGAGAGGCCACATCTTGCAAAACTAAAGCCTCCCCCTGAGACTCAAGTGAAACCTCGGCTGGATCCCCAGATTCCACCGTAGTTTCTAAAGAACCGGCGTCCGGAACGGATGACTCATCCTGCCTGGACTTTAAAGATTTGTCCTTGCGCTTCTTGGTGGCGTCGGAGGATCCGACGGCATATTATAATTACACCGCTTACCGAAGACAAGCCTAGCACAATCTAACCTACGTTTAATGGTGCACTTATTAAACCTAGCACAAAAGCGACACCCGACTACGTCGTGCTCAGGTCCCAAACAAGGAATACAAAGAGAGTGGTAATCCCTATGCGGTATCCGTTTCCCACAAGAAATACAATTATTCACTTTTTCTGACATCCGGAAATAACTGAGGCAAGAAAAAACAAAAATATTCCCCAACGGGGTACTTAGCCCAACTTGGTTTCGGTCTGAAACTCAGAATACGAAAATTTCAGAATGCCGAACGGCACTTGCAAACGCTGCTTCTGCATTGGACCATGCGGCAAAAAAGACTGAGGATATGACGTCGGTCATGCGCTTTTATACCCTGACGCTCTGATGTCAGATCTAGGCGCCATGACCGACGTCAGCCTAATACTTTGGTATTCGGGCCGACCGAGGACAGCGGACTACCCATATGTAAGGACTGCAGCAATGTGAGATGAAGAACATCTTGTTTTTGTGCCTCTGCCCATTGATTGTGTGGCAGGTCTGGCATACTTTTTGCCTTTGGAAGGGTGTGAAAGTGGAACCTGTAGCCCTGAGAGACTATATTTAAGACCCATTTGTCCTGGGTGATCATGTGCCAATTTTGTGAAAAAAGTGCTAGCTTTCCCCCTAAGGGTGCTGCCAAAAGATAAATGCTTGGCATTGGCAGACGGGAGTCATTGGGACTGTTTCCTAAATGGCTGTGATTTGTCTTCTCCGCTTTTGGAGGTAGAAGCACCCCATTGTTTGGGCCTGCATGAGCCCTAGGGCTGTTGTCTGCCTCTAGGGCATCTGTATCTGCCTCTTTGTGGCCTGTCTGACACAGGAAAGGACCAATTCTTAGAAGGCCAGTTCCTGCTACATCTGTAAGAAATCCTTTACTGTCTGCATAGATTTAGCTATATCCTCCATTTTCTTCAACACCGCTTCTGCCTTAACACTAAACAAAGTATCATGCTGTAATGGAGCATCCAATAATTTTGCTTTAACATGATCAGGCAGAGTCTGTTCCTTTAACCAAGCATGCCTTCTAATGACAGAACCTGTTACAGCGGCCCTGCAAGAGGCCTCCCGTGAATCATAACCACATTGCAAAGTATGCTTTCCCACTTGTTCAGCTGCATGCAATAAAGCCTGCATTTCCTTGTTCTCAGAACATTCAGAATTTGTCAACATTTTCTGTTTTAGCAAAGGCATTAAGTATTGCTGATATTTAAGCATATGAAACTGACAATTTAAAGCCCTTACAGCCAAGGTAGCAGAAGTGTAAACTTTTTTCCCCCATCTGTCCAATGCCCTTGAATCTCTATCTGAGGGGACAGGGTTTTTTGCAGTAGCGGCCTTGACCCCTTTGGGACCCTGAGAAATAGTTTCTGGGTCAGCAGCAGGGTTTTTATAAAGAAATGTATGAGAATCTGGAACCCTGTAGTATATGACTGGCTTAACAGGTGCAGGAGGTAAAGAGTCGGGAGACAGGCCGGACTCTGAAAATACATCATCTACAATGTCTAGAACAGGTGGAATAGCAAGAGGTTTGTGCTGAGGTAGTAAAAGAGCCTTTTCTTAGATTCTGAGTAATCTTGGCTCTCCCAGTGGAAATGCTCCCTCATGGTATGCAGGGTTTCCCCAAAGGAGTAATCCTCAGGAGGAGAAGCTGAAGGAATAGATTCTTCAGCATCAGAATCCTCACAGGGAGGAAAAGAGTATCCCTGTTCTGAAAAGGAGTGAGAGGAAATTGAAACCTGATCAGAGGGATCATATTCAGTGTCTTGCCTAGGCCTCTTATCCGGAGGGGAATGGGAACCCCTGATCAAAGTAATTAGGTCTTCAGCCATTTTGAGCATCTGTTTCTTAGGCATGGAAGTCTGTCCTGGAGAATGCTGTACTTGTTTCCTTGTCTTTAAAACTGTTTTAGTCTTTGTCTTGGATGCTGAAGTTGGCTTGATATAAAGCTGTGTAGGTCTGAAAACACCCTCAGAAGCCGATGCCTGCTCAGCGGCTCTGGACCCATCTGAGGGATTAGTTTCTGAAGGCCCAATACCTTGAGCATCCAGAGGCCTAGTTGTCTCCACGTGGGAGTCGGAGGCGGCCTGTGGCTCTGAGGTAGCGGGCGTAAGGGGCTGCAAAAGCGCCTCACTGAGAACCGGCGACTGGCCTAGAAGAGGCTTCATCGTTGGTTTTGGACCTCGGAAGCCTGTCCTTTTCTTTTTCTTTGTGCTTTTTCTGAACTCCGGTCATCGGCTGTTCCGACGGCATTATATAGTTCAACCTTCAGCCAAAGTAATGAAAAGCAAAATCGTACCGACACTTAATAGTGCGTTGGTTAAATCTAGCACAAAACCGACAACTAGCAACGTCGTGGTCAGGGCCTAGGCAAGGAATACAGTAAGAATGAAAATCCTTATGAGGTATTTGCTTCCCACAAGAAATACAATTGTTAACTTTCTGACATCGGTCTGGAACAAGAAAAAAGTTTCCCCAACGGGGTACTTAGCTTTATTGAAGACTTCGGATCTGAAATTCAATTTCGAAAATCTCAGGAGTCGGCCAACCAACACTTGCAAACTGCTTTTGCTTCGGGCACAGTGTGGCAAGAAAGACTGAAGAAAATGGCGTCGGCTACATCGCTTATACCCCTGGCGCACTGACGTCAGGGAATAGGTGACAGCAAACGACGCCGGACCAGGACTTTGGAATTCAGGCAGACTGTGGGTAGCCTGCCAGCAGGATAACCCCAAGTGTAGACTGCAACAGTGAAACACGATGAACATCCTGTTGAGTAGGCAAGCATTATACTACCTTGTACAGCTCACAGACTCATTACCATCTGTTAGGAGAAGACCTGAGTAATTCAGTAAAAAAAAATAGTATAACACATATATATTACTGAGCCCTTCCTCCCACCTAAATTCCACACATGACTGACAAAGTCAGGAATATTTCCCAAAATATATGGTAGCTCCATGCTGGTAGTAGTCTGCAAGTAATAACCTTTACTTCACTCAGGCAACTACTGAGTCTAATCAGAACGAATTACATGCAGAAATGTCAAAGTTATCTGGTTGATCCATGTAAGAATTAGCCCAAAAAGTAGTAATTCATGTTCTCACCTAACCATTCCTCTGGTTACAATAAGTCAGAGATGTCAAAAAGGCAGAAATATTGTACAAAATATCTGGTTGAGCAATGTCAACAATCTGCAATAAAATACTAAGCCTCTCATACCACCCAGACATTATTCAGTAGAAAGAAAGACTAAATAAGAATATACGTTCAGAAAGTTTGGATATATTGACCGACACTGTTCCTGTTATCCATCATTCCAACATTTCTACATAACCAGGGACACTTTTAAAATGTTAGTATTGTTAACTTGAGATATTGATGGAATAAGAAAGTGACTTACTAAACATTTTTTGAAGTAAAACAAGTCTATAACCATAATTATTGTCCTTGGGTAATCCATAACCTTTTCTCCAGAAGTCATCAGTTAGCACTGTTACAATCATACTGGAACACTGGAATACTGGGGTCCCATATTCTGTCGATCTGTATACCGTATCACAGTAAAGAAGACAGTCCCTCTTGTGTAAGCACAAGCACCAGAATAATACAATAAACTATGTTGCCCAGTGTACACTTCAGCAGTTTGACCATGTAAGCACAAGCACTTTCCTGAAGCACAATGAAGTATTTCCCCAAGGAACACCTTCATTAGTATGTCCAGGTATACACATGCACCACCCTGAGACATTCACCCAAGTGACCTCATTCATTAAAATATTGAGGTACGCACATTCTTTTGTCTGAAGCATGTGAGAAAATGTGTTATGGTCGGATGAGACCAAGATTGAACTTTTTGGCCATAATTCCAAAAGGTACATTTGGCACAGAAAAGTACAGTTGTGTACACTTACCATAAAAGTAGATGTTCAAGTGTATTCACTGTTGCAGTCATTACATTTGGGTAATCTGCTGGCAGGTTGCCCTCAGTCGGCCTGATTAACAAAGTCTTTGTCCTGCGTCGGTTGCTGTCCCTTCTTCCATGACGTCAGGTCATCAGGGGTATAAAACATGCAGCAGACGCCATTACATCAGTTTTTCTTGCCCCAGATGTCAGGTGGCCCCCGAATGGGGAGCAAATAAAATTAAAAATGCAAAACTATACCTCCAACCAAAAACAAATGCACCAAAAAGGCTTTTAAGCATAGTAAAAGAAAAGAGGTATAGTAAGAGAAAAACAGGGGGCTGGAGGGAGGGTAACCAGGACTGCAATAGTGAATATACTCGAACATCTACATTTATGGTAAGTGTACACAACTGTACTATGTTCTTCGTGTTTCACTGTTGCAGTCATTACATTTGGGTAGATTCCCAAAGCTATGGTTGGGAGGATGGATTTATAAGGCCCTGCAAGGCAGCAGTGGCAAAGCCAGCTCTGGGTTTGAGAAAACTGGTAAATGATGATGCTTGGTGAAAGTATGGACTGAACTCCAGGTAGCAGCTTCTAGAATATCCCTGGTAGGAACACCTCTGAGAAAAGCTGCAGAAGTAGATGCAGCCCTGATGGAATGAGATCTGATCCCCTGGGGGATAGGTTTTCCATGGTGCTTATAGCAGAAATGAATGCAATGGCTTATCCATTTAGAAATAGTTTGTTTAAAAATAGCCTTCCCCTCTGCCCCAGCAGCAAATGCCACTAGCAATTGTTCAGACTTTCTTTGAAATTTAGTTCTGTCCAAGTAGAATCTAAGTTGTCTGTGCAAGTCCAAGGAAAGCATAATCCGTTCCCCTTTGTTCTGTGGATTGGGATAGATGGTTGGCAAATGAATGGATTGGTTAAAAGCCACACTGGAAACCACCCTGGGCATGAAGGATGGATTGGTCCTCAGAGATACCCTGTCCGCATGAAAGATGATGAAAGGCTCCACTGTCATAACGCCTGTAATTCAGATATCCTTTTAGCTGAAGTGATTGCTAAAAAGAAGGCTGTTTTGCAAGAAAGAAATTTTAAGCCTGCAGTAGCAGCTGGCTCGAAAGGAGGTAAAGTGAGCTTTTCCAAAACAAAGTTAAGGTCCCAGGCAGGGGTAGAAACTCTCCTGGGTGGTCTCAAGTTCATTGTCCCTCTGAGATGCTGCTTGAGCAGGGAATGAGAAAAGAGGGGTGGTTCTGTGTTACAGTGAGCTGAAATAGCTGAAGCATGGACTTTAATAAAGGAAAAAGACAGGCCCTTGTGAAGCATCTCAGTTAAGTATTGTAAAATCTGAGGTAAATTGGGCACTGCTGTGCTCATCCCTAAAGATTGGTTCCAGGCACAGAATCTTTTCCATCTGTCAGCATAAGATTTTCTAGTACTAGGTCTTCTCACCTCCAAGATGACATCCATCACAGGTTTGCTGAGGGATGCTAAGGGTGAATTTAAGTGATCAGTCAAGCTGCAAGGTTCACTTTTGGGAGCTGAGGGTACAGAATTTGGTTCTCCTGCTGAGACAGCAAGGAAGGTGTCCAAGGCAGGTGCCATGGACATATTTTTGACACTGTGCAGGAGTGGGTACCAATCTGGAGCAGTCAAAATAATTTTTGGTTTGTCCTGTTTGACTTTTAGCAGAACTTTGGAGAGCAGAGGTGGGGGGGGGGGGTGTAGACGGATAGATTTTTCCAACTGAAGGACAGAGCATCCACTTTCCAGACTTTTTTGTGAGGAGTCCTTGTGCAAAATTTGTCCAACTGGTAGCTCTGGGGGGAGGCAAATAGATCTATGTCTGGGCTCCCCCATTTATTTGTCAACATGTTGAAAATCCATGGCTCCAGTTTTCACTCATGTGGGTCCATGAGATTTCTGCTTAGTTGGTCTGCCAGTGTATTCAGTTTTCCGGGCAGGAATTGAGCTTGTAGTTGCACTTGGTAGCTCAAGGCCGTGTTCCACAATGCCATGGCTAGTCTGCAGAGGGGGTAGGAATGTGTACCCCCCTGCTTATGTACCACATAACCGTGGTGTTGTCTGTCTTTACCATTAGTTGTCCTGGATGAATGTAGTCCTTGAAGGCTGTCAGAGCATTCTGTACAGCTAACATTTCTTTTTGATTGATATGTAGGTGCATTCAATTTGGGTTCCATTTGCCCTGAATGCACTTCCCTGCCAGCTGAGCCCCCCATGCATAGTCTGATGCGTCCATAGTTAGGGTTTGGGCGGCAGGGGGTAGTGTGAATGGCAGTCCCTTGTTTTGGTGGCAGACCTCTGCCCACCATAAGAACTCCAGGCGTAGGCAAGGTAGGATAGGAATCATTGTTTCCAGGCTGTGACAATGTTGACTCTATAGACTTTTTAAGTACCACTGAAGTTTCCTCAAATGCAGTCTTGCATATGGAATTAGAAGAATGCAAGAGGCCATGAACCCCAAGGCTTGCAGTATTTGTCTTGCAGATAGCAGGGTTTTTGTGGCCACTTGTTTGAAGCAAGTCATCAAATGAATTTGCTTTTCTGGCGTGAGGAAAGCCATCTGGGCAGTTGTATTCAAGCTTGCACCCAGGAATGTAATCTGTTGAGAGGGTACTAGTTGTGATTTCTTTTCGTTTACGGTGTACCCTAGACAAATTAGAACCCTTTTTACAAACGCCAGGTGAAGTATGGCCTGGTTTTCTGCCTGGATTAGACAATCGTCAAGGTATGGATATATTTGAATATTTCTTTGCCTGCAAAATGCAATTACTGGAGCCAGGCACTTTGTGAATACCCTGGGTGCAGTAGACAAGCCAAAGGGCAGTGCAGAGAACTGATAATGCAAGTAGCCTGGTTTGAAGCGTAGGTATCTTCTGCAAGAGTCCCTGATTGGGATATGCAGGTAAGCTTCTTTTAAATCTAGATGCGCCAACCAGGCATCTTTGCCTAGCATAGAAGTAACTGATGAAGAGTCAGCATCTTGAATTTTGGAATGTCCAGAAATGTATTCAAAGTAGACAGGTCCAGAATTGGACGCCATGATTAGTATTTTCTGGGTACCAGGAAAAGTCTGGAATAGAAACCTTGTCACTTTTCTTCTTCTGGTACCAGGTAAATAGCCCCCATGTTTAAGAGGGAAAGTACTTGTTTCTGAGCCTCTGCCCACTGATTTGGGGGCAGGTCTGGCCACCCGTTTGGTGTTGGCAATGTGTGAAAATGAAATCTGTATCCCTAGGACACTACATTTAAAACCCATTTGTCCTGGGTTATGAGTTCCCAGTTTTGTGCATGATCAGCAATCTTTCCCCCCCAAAGGGGCGGCTAAAAGGTAAGTGCTTGGTAATTTTAAAGGAAAGTCATTGAGACTGTTTACCATAGGGGGGTGTCTTGTTATTTCCAGATTTGGAAGTGGAGGCTCCCAATTGCTTAGTTCTGAGAGTCCCTTGGGACTGAAACCTGGTGTTTTTGATGTGTCTGGGTTTGGCTTGAGAGGATCTGGAAGGAGCTGGAAAGGACCAGTTCTTAGTAGGCCAGCACCTACTAAATCTCAGAGGTTGCACTTGTAAGAAATCTTTTACAGTTTGCATAGATTTAGCTTTTTCTTCCATCTTTTTTAGAACTTCTTCAGCCTTACTGACAAACAGGCGGTCCTGATTTAAAGGAGCATCCAACAATTTTGCTTTAACATGATCAGGCAGAGATTGCTCCTTAAGCCAAGCATGCCGTCTAAGTACAGACTCAGTAACAGCAGCCCTGCAAGGGGCCTCTAAAGAATCAAAACCATATTGCAAAGTATGTTTTCCAACTTGTTCAGCAGAATGCAATAAATCCTGTAAATCTTTATTTTCCACACAGTCAGAAATCAATACAATTTTCTGTTTAAGCAGTCCAATAACATGCTGTTGATATTTTAGCATATAAAATTGGCAGTTTAAAGCCCTGATTGCCAGGGTTGCAGAAGTATAAACCTTTTTACCCCATCTATCCAGAGCCCTGGAGTCTCTATCAGAAGGGGTAGGATTTTTAGCAGTAGAAGCCTTAATGCCCTTGGACCCGAGAAATGGTTTCTGGATCTGAAACAGGGTTTTTGAAAAGGAACTTGTGGGACTCAGGAACCCTGTAGTATCTGTCTGGTTTACTAGGAGCCAGAGGCAGAGAATCAGGGGCCATATTGGATTCCGCAAACACATCAGCAATGTCTGGTACAGAAGGTATAGCCAAAGGCCTATGCTGAGGTAGAAGAAGGAAATCCCTAAGCCTCTTTTTAGATTCAGAAAATTCCTGACTCTCCCAATGGAAATGCTCCCTTAAGGTATGCAAAGTTTCCCCAAAAGAAAAATCCTCAGGGGGGAAGCAGAGGGAATGGAATCCTCTGCATCAGAATCCTCATAAGTAGGAATGGAGAAATCCAGGTCATTGGAAGAATTAGAAGGAACAGAGTCGTGATCAGAACATTCATAGTCAGACTCAGCCCTAGACCTCTTAGAAAGGTGTGGGGGGGGGGTTGACTACCCCTGATTAGAGTAATAAGATCTTCAGCCATTTTGATCATTTGTTTTTTAGGCATAGGGGCCTGAACATGTGGCCTGGGCGTCGGTTTTTTAGACATAGATCGAGATTTAGGCCTTAAAATAGAAGGTGGAGTTTGTTTAATATGCAAGTCTGTAGGCCTGAATATACCCTCAGAAGCCGGTGCCTGTACAGCGGCTCCAGACTCATCCAAGGTAGAGACATCCGCGGGTCCCATAGGTGAAGCATCTCACAGCATACTGGACTACGAATGGGTCTCAGTACAGGCCTGCGAGTCAGAAGTAGCGGGTATCAGGGGCTGCGAAAGCACCTCAATGAGTACCGGCGAATTGGTGACTGGCTTAGGAGAAGCGTCGTTGGCAGTTTTAGACCTCGACGGTCTCTCTCTGTCTTTTATTTGCATTTTTTAGGAATTCCAGTAATCGGATGGCTAACGCACGTAATTTCTGGATAATTAAACCGAGAACCAAAATATTTAGAGGCACAAATGTACCAACGACGGATAGTGTGCTGATTAAATAAAGCACAAAACCGACAGCGAGGTACGTCGTGGTCAGGGGCAAGGAATACAGTACAAATGAAAATCTTTATGAGGTATTTGCTTTCCACAAGTAATGCAATTATTAACTTTTACTGACATCGGTAAGGAGCAAGAAAAAGTTTCCTCAACTGGGTACTTAGCTTTAAGTTGAAGACTTCGGTTCTGAAACTTAAAAATGAAAATTTCAGGAGTCGGCCGACTGGCACTTGCGAACTGCTTTGGCTTCGGGCACCGCACGGCAAGAAAGACTGATGTAATGGCGTCGGCTGCATGTTTTATATCCCTGACGACCTGATGTCATGGAAGAAGGGACAGCAACCGATGCAGGACCCAAGACTTTGTTAATCAGGCCGACTGAGGGCAACCTGCCAGCAGATTACCCAAATGTAATGACTGCAACAGTGAAACACGAAGAACATCAACACTGCGCATCACCACAAGAACACCGTCCCCATGGTGAAGTGGTGGCAGTTATCATGCTTTGGGGTTGCTCTTCTTCAGCTGGAACTGGGGCTTTAGTCAAAGTGGAAGGAATTATGAACAGTTCCAAATACCAGTCACATTTGGCCCAAAATCTTCAGGCGTCTGCTAGAAACCTGAAGATGAAGAGGAATTTCACTTTTCAGCACCTTTCATCAGTCTGACCATGTATGCAGAAGCACTCCCCTGATACGCCAGTGAATTATATCCCCAAGCAACATTTTTATCAGTACATGCAGGTATACACATGCACCAGAATGAAACATTCTCCCAAGCGACCTCCTTCAGTAAAATGTTGAGATATGCACAATCAGCAAATAAAACATTTCCCCGAATGTGGTAGGAGCAGACCTTAATTTAAATAAGCAAATGGCATGTTACACAGCCTAAGGCAGTGATGGCGACCCTTTTGGGTTTGGCGTGTCAGAAGCTGCTGGCACAAAACAATTCTGTGCATTTCACATGATCAACGAATGCATTATTATTTCACATGCACACAAACAGGCCATGCTGTTGAGACCACTCCAGCTGCTTGCATTTATGAGTAAGGTAACATAGGGTCAACTTGGTGTGTACTCCATTTTTGTACTGAAGCCCCAAGTACCATCTTCTCAACACTTCAGTATAAACAGAAATAAAAGAATGAGCATCACTTATTTTCCTTTTGTATACTTTTACCATATTAGTTTATAAAAGCAATTAAAACAATTGCATGCTTTGTGAAAAGTGAACATTTGATTTTAATTCAGAAATATGCAATGGTATACCTTTAATAATCTGGTGGTAGCTCCGGTAGATAGAACCTCCTGTCAATCTCTTAGAGCAAGAAATCTGGACAACGCCACAAATAACATGGACAAAGGCCCAAAAAGAGTCACTTTAAATATCACTATTACAAACTCCCCTTGGAGGAAGCAGTAGCATACTTAGTGATCCTTAATTTGCATGCACCTGTTCGTTCAAAGAGAACCAAGGCAAAAACTGCACCATGGCTTTCTATAGAGTCTAAACTCAAAATTACCCTTAGAAACAAAGCATGGGCTTTATGGCATTCTTCTAAAGACCCTCAAGATCACATTAAATACAGGCAATCCAGGAACGAAACCAAAAAATCAATTTTACACGACAAAAAAACAATACTACTGTAATTTAGACAGTAAATCAAAATAACCCTCAGAAGTTTTGGGCAGGTTTAAATAATCTACTACATCCTGGACAAACTTCAACCCCAATCCCTGCTACTACTATTGATAAAACCTCTGAAGATGTTTCTGATAGTTTTAACCAATTCTTTACTGAGACCATTCAAGCCCTAGCTAGCCAACTACCTCCTAGCTCCCCTGGTCCTGAAAGTAGCACCCCTAAAAACCTACTCGCATTCAGCTTCTAACCAGTCGCCACTTCACTTATCCGTACCTTGATCAAAAAATTAAAACCCACTACACTTTCTGCTGACCAACTCCCTGCCGAGTACCTACAAAAATCAGCTGATGCTATTGCTTACCCCGTCTCAATACTAATCAATCGAACCATAGTAGAAGCTAAAATTCCCACCATTTGGAAAATATCCTATGTAATCCCACTTCACAAAGGAGGCAGCTCTACTAAATTCTCCAATTATAGGCCAATAGCTATACTCTCTCCACTTGCAAAGATTATAGAAAAATGTATTCATAGACAACTCATGCACCACCTAATCCAAAATCGCCTTATGGCAGACACTCAGCATGGTTTCCGTCCTCATCACAGCACTACTTCAGCCCTCCTAGCCTTTACTAACACCATAAACCATAATTGCAACAATAATTATATATCCTCAGCCCTCTTTTTGGATCTTTCAAAGGCATTCGATATGGTTGATCACCAACTTTTAATCCACACCCTGCAAACATTCTGTCTAGATACTGGAGCCCTCCAATGGTTTCAATCCTACCTGAATGGTCGACAGCAGGCTGTCCTCTGGCAGAACAAACTCTCTAACCTTCTACCCAACACCCATGGAGTACCACAAGGCTCTATACTAGGGCCCTTGCTGTTCTCCATCTTCATTAACGACCTTTATACTGTCATCCCAAAAGTCAGCTGTATCCAATATGCTGATGACTCTACTCTGATTTGCTCAGCCACATCTCCAGTAGAGTTATGGTCAGCTACCCAGACCACCTTTAGTACAATAGAAAACTGGCTTTCTGAACATTGTCTGATCCTAAATCCCCAAAAAACTAAAATGCTGTTATTTTCACCAACACGTAGGTCTACCATAAAATCAAATGATGGCACAATAATCTCCCCTGACCCATCTGCAAAACTATTAGGTGTCATCATAGACAATAATCTAAAATTTGACCTACATGTTAACCAAACTATCAAAACCATCAATAAAAAACTAGGGTCACTTTACAGAATAAAAGCCTTCCTAACCCCTCCAGCTAAAATAGCCATAGCTCGCTCTCACCTTCTTTCAACCCTTCTGTATGCATCCCCTCTACTCTCGAATTTAAACAAGAATGTCCTTAAACTCTCAATTTGCTACAACCACATTGCCAGGTTTGCCACTGGGCTGCCTTTTAGGACACATCATTGCATCAATCTAAATCAGCTTGGGTGGCTTGAACTACCCAGCCTAATCCAGTATAACCAACTGATTATGGCCTATAAAATCCTCTATAATCCGGACAATACTCCTGCACTTAAAAATATTATCACCCCCTATAACAATCCTAGACCGCTTCAATCCTCTAACAAACTACTAATTCAGACTAGCAAAGTTAATAACACAGCTGGTGATTCTCTCTTTGCAAACTCTGTAAGTAGATCCTGGAACTCTCTTCCAGCTGATATTACCTTACTTTCCACCTTAGGTCAATTTAAAACTAGACTCAAACAACATTTGTAACTTAACTGGCTATGTCAATGTATCAAGCCTGGCTAACTCTCTCTAGAATGTGTAAAAATCTGTTAACCAGTTTACTGTGTAATTTAATTTAATCCTGACTTGTGCACAGGATTAACTGTAACCTGTGGAACTTGTTTAACTTGCTTACTTATGTAATCGCTGTAAATAGTCTGTTTGTAATATGTAATGCTAGTATTATGTAATGCTGTATCTGCTTACCCTTGGAGCTTTTCTCCACGGGCCTCCGCTGAAAATGGACATGCATCCAGTCGGACTATCCCGGTCAACAAATGTAAAATAAATAAATAAATAAAAATAAAATAAACAGGTTTTAGCTCAAAATTATTTTATTGAATATGAAGTTTGACACTCAAATGGATGCCATTTTCTGACTTCAGTCCTCAATGATGTGCCAGTGATTTTCTAGAAAACCACAATTTTGAGAAACAGACCAAAAGTGAAAAATCTGGACAGGTGAAGGGTATGCTGGTGCCCCAGCCATAGTCTTCCTATCAAGTACCACCTTGGATCTCCCATGAGGAGATCACTAGCCTACTACAATAAGTAAACAAGTTATTACCCCAACATGAGTTCCATTACACCGGTCAGTAGAATCATGACAATTTATAGTTAGGGCATGTGTTTAAGAGGACAGTGCAACCTACCCTAGCCCAAAGAAATGTCTACATGCTTCCAACATACAAGGAATAACACCTTAACCAAGTAATTTTAAAAATACATGAAGTAAAGCAATTTAGTTGCAACATCAAACTGCTTACTTTGACCTAAAAGTTTATCTTAAGAATGCCACATCAAACTGTTCCAGAGACCAATGATGTATAAAACATGCAAATATATTTTGTGCTAGCTTCTGATGAAGGGCTTTAATCATACACACTAATACAATAAATTTAAAATAAAATGTCAGCATTCCATAAACAGATTTCCTTGTTGGCCGGTTGCACACATTGCGACCTCAGCATTATCTGCAACACTGTTGCAAAAACCCAGAAAGAAACATTTTACTTTTCATAACTAGTAATTGTATGAACCCGGGGATATGGCATCCTTGGAGGCCTGTTTACTTTGATTCACAGGTAAATACCAGGCTTACTGCTACTGTGGGCCATTTTAAGCCTAGTCAATTTCCTTTCCTGTGCTCGAAATAACTCTCTCATTTGGTTACAGATTGCTCTTGCCCAACACATGGCCGCAAAATAAACATTACTATTTATAACTAGTATAACAACTAAGTTTAGGGACCTCCGCCATGCATGGGACAAAGCATTTAGGAGCTACTAACAAGTACTATGGGGATTAGTCCTGGGTAAATGTTATGTTTCTACATCCACAGATCTTAGTTGTGTTTGAAAGTGGGATAAAATTACATTTAATGTGTTGAAGCTTTTCTGCAAGACACACACACCTTTCCCTGAAAACCATTCTGTTTATGCTTCAGAAGAGATTTAGATCTCTAGTCCAAGTATTTCTAATACTTGGAGACTTGCTGATGTGCAACATATCTATTTGTACTAGATGAGAAGATGCCTTGCACACCAGGCAGGTCATCTCACACTTACCCTGAATCAAGTGACACATGGCTTTGAGTCGGTCTACGTAAGACTTTTCTTAGGGCGAAAGTAGACCTCTGACTACATATGCAGAAGTACTGAAGACTACTAAATACGAGGGACAACACATGTCGCTAGACCTAGTGCGGTAAAGTATTCATACAAACCACATGTCTGAAACCTCAAGCTCATTCGAAACAAAATACATATGACACTGCTAATTTGTCACTGCAGCTTCTGCCAACAGAAAATTAAAAACTATGTCTGTTAGGGAGATGTTAACACGATAAACAAGTCACCTAGCAAGACGGCTAAATGACCAAATGACAACCGCTTGGACAGAGTTAATATGCCAAGTTAACATACTTAGATCAACACAAAACTTATATACATGCACTTCCATCCAATACACATACTCAAAATTAACGGTCGCACTAGCCAGCCAGCACAAAAACCTATCTGCCACTGAAGACTTCAATGCGCAAGAAAGTCGCATTTTACTGCTTACCAACTATACATAACCACTGGCTACAATTCATAATACCTGCAGGCCTCTACATTTTTTTCATTAACACGATAAAGACAGATTCAGCATTTTATCAACCCAAAGTACATGCTACATCTTTGGCCGGGAATGCAGTTAAACAAATATATGACTAAAACCTATTACCTGAGCATGCTGTGCGAGTGCATGGTGAGCAGATTTTCTCTAAAAAAAATCAAATGTGAACTTTTCATGTGACTCCACACTGAAACTAAGTTGAGAAAGTAACTGAAAAAGTTCAGGTACTTTACAACTTAGTTTTTAACAGGGGAGCTAAAATAAGACTCAAGTTAGATGCACTTGTGGATGGCACTCGGGTGCAACTCCAAACAATTACTACCGTCACACAGCGTGTTCGGATGTAAGCACAGAGGCGCCATGTGATGGTACTCAGAGTTAATGAGTTAACAGGGTAATTCAAAAACTACCAATGCTGGTAATTTTTCTGTATATAATAAAAAAAAAAAAAAAAAAAAGAAAATCTTGTTTTTATATTTCTCCTTTTTCCTTTCCTTGTACTGTCATGGCTGACAAGCTGAAAGACTTTAAAAAATGCACTTTTTGTGGGTGCAAAATACCTAACTCAGATGTCCACAAGGAGGTCATATATTGTCTAGGAGCAACTCATCTGAACATAAACTGCTCAATATGTGCAGCTTTCAACACAAGACCTTCAGTAGACTGATGCAGTACACTTATCCTTAAGGGTTTGCTTCCTCTGTCAACTACATCTTCTTCAGGGGCTCAAACCCCCCAGCAAGACCACTAAAGCTCTTAAGTAGTATTCACCGCTGGAGTCTCCCAGGACTTTTTTGGAACCACCTCCTAAAGTTTCAAAAATATCGGATCAAGCTTCTTCGGACCTGAAAATACACACTTTGGATCCTAAACCATTGGATCTGATTATCATATCAGCAAGTCCTACAAGTTAGATTACAGACTCCAAGCCCTTGGATCCGAAACCTAATACATTGTACACTCAAAGCTCATTCGCCTGAGTTTCTCTTGGATTCGATCTCTCCTAGGCTCTATTCCTCTACTATGCAAACTTCTAAGAAGCATTCTAGGCCCCAGTCAACCACATCATCCACCATGTCCTCCAGAAGTCTTTCTGAAGTGGACGTGGACAGGATGATGCAAAAGTTCCTCAAAGCACAGATCCAGATGGCAGTCATCTCGGTTCCATCCTCTACTCTATCTGTGAGTCTCCCTGCCACTACTCAGTGTTCTCTCCTCCTATGATCTGTTCTTCGGTTTCAGAGCCCCAGTATCAGACAGCTACGAAAGTTCTGGAGTTGGATCTGAACAGAATTACTTCCTTGACTCCAACAGCATCCTGACCAGTTCTGCTCTTACTCCTCCTGATCGCAACGGGTCCCAGAGCTGAAGTATCGGCTTCAGATCCATCTGGCCAGGATCTATTCTGATGTTATCAGATCCATCCCTGCCCTTGGAGCCTCAGTGATGGACAGCTCTGGTCCAGTTCCCACCTCCTGGCAAGGATCTGGTCAGAGTCATGATCAAGCCATACTGGAACAGTGGACTCTGGTGCAGGTGGCCACGGCTTCTCCTGGTCTGTCTGACTGAGGTTGTGGAAAGGGATTTTTATCATTCTAGAGATCAGGTCTCTCTTCCTTCAGATCCTCCCCTTATTCCCTCCTCCGTTCTGAGTCCATCAGGCCTATTCCACAAGGACAGCTGGTCCCACCTAACTTCCAGTCATTTCCCATGGAGGAACCTCCCTCTCTCTTCTGACATCCTCCCTTAAACATCGCTCCAATGAGGTCCATCAAAAGAGAATGTGCAAGAGGAGGTGCACAGATTCCTCACTAGAATCTCTCACTGAACATACTGATTTTGAGGAAGGAGAAGGGTCCCCCAGATCACCTGATGACATCTCCTTTGGAGGCGTATTAGAGATCCTTAAGCAAAAAGGTGGTTGGTCTTCTGACAATCCTACTTCAGAGGAGTCAATGTTTCTAGAGGCTTTTGGTTCTGGCCCATCTACATCTTGGATGAACCACCCCCCACCCCGGCAGATGCGCTTCTTGGTTTAGTCTCTTGCCAGGCATGGAAGAAGCTGGATTCTTTTGAACCAATACCACATCAACCTGACAAATTCTTAGTCCCCCCCAAAAAATAAACCCCAATGGAACAAGAGAGTCCCCATACATGCAACAGTGGTGGTGGTAGCCACTAAAAAAACAGCTAGCAGAATAGAGCTCTTCTGTCAACCCGACAAATGGAGTGTAGGGCACTGGACAGATTTGGAAAGAGTTTTTGCCTCAGTGACATTCGCCATTTCCTTAACTATCTGGAACACTTCACAAGGTTAGAGAGATCTGCCCAAAGAACTCTTAATGAGTGCATGTCTAGAGAGGATTTCAAAAGATCATCTTTTCAGCTGGCCACTCATCAATTTCCAACACATTCATGAGGTTGATCTCTCACGCAAGCTCAAGGCGCCTCATGGGTGGCTGGTTCAGGCACTGTCGTAAGCAGACATGCCTGGATGTGGCCATGTGACTTTGCTGAGCTTTCAAAGCATCTTTTATCAATGCTCCGTTTGATGGAACATCTTTTTTTGGTCCATCTGTGGAAAAAAATGCTTACCCACAGTGAACAAGGAAATACCCTTTCTGCCATGGGAATCCATACCTGGGTGCTAAAAATAATATCCGGAGGTTACTTCATACCATTTTCTCAGCTCACAATCTACACAAGAAATAACCTTCCTGATGTTCCACCCAGTTGGAGGAAGGCAGCAGCACAAGAAATTCAAAAGCTGCTAGACAGAGTCATCCAGGAAGTTCCACCAGACCAAACAGGATTTGGAACTTACTCATGATTTTTTTTAGTGCTCAAAAAGACAGGGGAGCTGAGATCAATTCTGGATCTAAGCAAACAAAATTAGTGTATGAAAAAGTCAAAGATCCGAATGGTCACAGTCCAGTCCATTCTGCCATTTCTTCCCAAAGACTATGGATGTGCCCCATAGATCTTCAGGATGTGTACTATCATATTAAAATAAGCAAGTACTCCTGAGGACACTTGCGCTTTCAGCTGGGAGCCGGTCATTAACAATGTAGAGCCTGGCCCTTTGGACTCAACAGAGCTCCACAGCTCCCAGGGTGTTCACCAAATGTGTGGCAGTGGTGGCAGCTCACTTGAGACTAAAAGGATTACAAGTGTTTCAATACCTAGATGACTGGCTCCTCACTGCTACCACTACATATCTCCAACAATCCTGTGACTATCTGCTCCAGATTTTCACTCAAAAGGGATAAATCAATTATGTCAGGTCAAATCTGATACTAGTACCGACAATGGAGTTTACTGGAACACATCTGAACATGAAAACACAAATTGCCTCTCTACCTATTCATCACACAGACACACTCAGATCGCAGGTTCATCAGATTCTATTCCATCAGTCTCCTCCAGCCAGATTAATTTAAGATTTAGGGTCTACGGTAGTAGCAATAGTCCTACTTCCTTTAGCATGTTACTATATGCACGTTCTTCAATTGACTCTAGCTTTTCAATGGTCTATTCTTTGACAACCCCCATCTTTTCCAGTCAAGCTTACATCCATTTGCAAATACCACATTTGCTGGTGGATCCAGTCAGATTACATTTATCTAGGTCGAACCTTTGTTTTACTGCCTCCAATGGCCACGATGACTACGGATTGCTCCCAATTGGGGTGCGGGGGGGGGGGGCATTACTTTAGAAGGACGATCCAATCCACACGGTCCCTCCAGGAGACCAACTTGCATATTAATGTCCTGGGGATGACAGCAATCCTACTAGGTGAATTGATTTACATGCTCTCTCTTTTTACAGCTCAGATACTCACCTGCAATAAATCAAGCTGCCTTTCATTCTCTACTGCATCCCAACTACTTTGGACTATCCTGCTTTTTCCGGTCAATCAAGGAAGACCTTTCCCAAGTGTAGGTGTCAGCCTACCGTTCTCCATTTATTTTTCATTCTAAGCTTTGTATTTTCTGGCCTGCACACTTGCATGGACCTCGCTGCAGTCCTGGCCGTTTCCCCCCATTCATGCTTAGACAACTAGGGTTGGTAGAGGGGCTTCTCCCTTTTCTTCCACTAGATGGCAGTATAGCACATGGCAAGATAACTCCCATACCTAGCCTGCGCAACAGAAAAGGATTACAAACTAAAGGGTAGGGGAATTAATATCCTTACAGCTGCATTTATCTCACTCAGGTGCGCTGCTAATAGCCCTGCCTATTCTGGAGTGCTGTACCTGATAATAGGGTTACCACCTGACCCACTTTGGGAGGGACAGTCCCTCTTTGGGCAGTTGTGTCCTGACAAAAATTGTAAAAATAGCAAATGTCCTGAGATTTTAGGACAAAATTATTTCCTATATTTTATGTATAGTTGCATAAAACAGTTATTCTGTACCTGAAATGCCTAAATGTTATAAGAAACAGAATAAGCAACTAAAATGCTACAAGAATAAGCTTTTATTTAGGCAAAAAAGTTAAGTTCTTTCCTTTGTACTGGCCGTGGGTATGTGTCGGCCTGTAAAATCTTATGTTTGTACCAAAAATGTCCTACTTTGGCCATTTGAAAAGGTGGCAACCCTACTTGATAACAGTTTTTGTGCCTATCATTCAAATTGTATTTCTATCCTGTTCAAACAGGCTCAAACTCAGCTGAACATTGTAAGCAAGTGCTGTTCCTGATAGTTTTTTCAGTAATAAATTACATCTTCTTATCTCTACACCTTTTCACTAGTCTATTACCTCTTTCCTTCCCTACCTCCTTACATCAAACTATTCTACCCTCTCTCACTACTACTACTACTACCACAATACTCCTACCATTACTTCTTTGTCAAAACCTCTCTATTTTCATAAACCTCACCTCATATATTCACCTATTATACTCCACTCCTCACAGCTATGCCCTTCATGCACAACATCCTTCTCCCTGTTTTCACCATTTACCTCTCTCCTCCTAAAGCTCTCATCACTTCACCCAATTTATATACCTCCCAAACCCACATCAACAATGTCTACCTTTACTGTCCTCTCATCCAGCTACTAAGTGTGTATGCCACTGACATAATTTTAGAAAGGAAACCAACAATCTTCTCTCCACAGGATAAACTTCCCAGCAACCCAAGAAAGAAGCTCTATCCAAAATCTTCTCCTATCCAACTTAGCCTAGTCCAGTGTGGTGACATCCACCCTAACCTTGGCCTTTCGCCTTCCTCTTATAATGCCCCTAACTCAACAAAATCTTTCAATTTCACCATCAACATTCAAAGTATTAGAAACAACCCCCCCCCCCTTCTACATGCATGGTTAAGTCAATACAAACCAGACTTTACAGCCATAACAGAGACATGGCTAAAACCATATATAAAGGACTCTGAATTTCTTTCCTCACATTATTCCTGCCTTAGAACAGATAGACTCCACAAAAAAGGTGGAGCCATCACCTTATTATATCCTAGCACCTTTACAGTGATCCCATATTCAAAGCCCTTTCCCTCCTTCTCCACTGCAGAGTTACTTATCACCTACCTCAAACTAAATGACTACAAAAGCCTATGTATCACAGTCCTATACATTCTCCCAGGCAACAATATTCCCATTCTTAAAGACATTCTTGCCTGGACAACTAATAACATAAAACATGAAACAAATATCCTAGGTCATGTTAATATTAACTGGTTAGACATGTCCAATAACAACATCTCCTCAGACATCAACCTTCACATCTATACCAAATTTATTTCAGATATTACCAGACCTGGCAGTAGGAATAGGAAAATTTAAATCCTGGATTGGATTATGGTTTCTGACCCTGATCAGATTTCCACCTCTGGTACTCTTGCAGACAGTGTAAGTGACCACTCACCAGCATTCATAATATGTAAGCCCACCACTTTACCAAACACACACCAATACAGATAGACCCGTGATCTTTCCCAATTCTCCCCAAATACCTTTAATGATATTTTGCTCAATCATCATCTTCTTTTGGCTGTTCCCGTTAGGGTCGCCACAGCAGATCACCTGTTTCCATTTCTTCCTGTCCTCTGCATCTTGCTCTGTCACACCAACCACCTGCATGTCCTCTCTCACCACATCCATAAACCTTATTAGGCCTTCCTCTTTTCCTGTTACCTGGTAGCTTCATCCTTAGCATCTTTTTCCCAATATACTCAGCATCCCTCCTCAGCACATGTCCAAACCAACGTAATTGTGCCTCTCTGGCTTTGTCTCCAAACCTTCCAACCTGGGCTGACCCTCTAATATACTTATTCCTAATCCTGTCCACCCTCGTCACACCCAGTGCAAATCTTAACATCTTTAATTCTGCCACATCCAGCTCAAACTCCTGCCTTTTTGTCAATGCCACTGTCTCCAACCCATATAACATAGCTGGGTCTCACTACCCTCTTGTAGACCTTCTCATTCACTCTTACAGGTACTTGTCGGTCACAAATCACTCCTGACACTCTTCTCCACCCACTCCATCCTGCCTGTACTCTCTTCTTCACCTCTCTTCCACACTCACCGTTACTCTGAACTATTGACCCCACATATTTAAACTCATCCACCTTCGCCACCTCTACTCCTTGCATCCTCACCATTCCTCTATTCTCCCTCTCATTCACACACATATATTCTGTCTTAGTCCTGCTGACCTTCATTCCTCTTCTGTCTAGAGCATATCTCCATGCTCAATGCCAATTGGAATTCACTAAAATCTCTTCCTCTTAATGAAGCTGTGGAATTCTTTAATTCCACATTTCTTAGTATCCTAAATAAACTTGCCCTTCTTAGTATCCTAAATAAACTTGCCCCTCTCCGGCTAAAAAAAAAAAAAAAAAAAAAAAAAGAGTCAAAACAAAATATGCTAACTGGCTTGCCAAATCAACAAAGCACATTATGTCCTCTAGAGACAAAGCCTGAAAAGCTTGGCTAAAAAACAAAACTCCTTCCAACCTCATGCAATATAAACAGCTTCACAATCAGGCCAAACGATTAGTACTTAAAAACAAAAATGAATACTTCCAAACCCTTCAAAACAAACATAATCACAACCCCAAGAAGTTTTGGGGAGCAATCAACTCCTTACTTCATCCTGGGACTACGCATAATCCATGTCCAAATTTAGAAAAACACCCTGTGAGTTAGGCTCTAACTCTTACATCAACACTATTGCCAAGCTTACTACCACCTTCCCACCCATCAACACAGACCAATCAAACCCTACAATACTACATACCCTAACTACATTACCCACTTTCTCACTCTCTCCCATACCTACCTCCACCATACAAAAACTCCTTCATAAACTAAAACCATGCACCGATGCCCCAGATAACCTACCAGCAGAATCCTTACAACTTTCAGCCACCTCCATAGCTTATCCCATCAGCATTCTCCTCAATAGGTCCATACAGGAATCATGTATACCTGAAATATAGAAAAAGGCATATGCTCTTCCACTTCACAAAGGTGGCAATGACTCTGACATCTCTTAACTTCAACCTATCGCTATTCTCTCTCCCATCTCAAAAATACTTGCATTCACACTCAGCTCCTTAGTCACATGACTAACCACCACCTCATTTCTTCCACTCAACACGGCTTTAGGCCAGGTCAGAGCACTAACACTGCCCTCATTTCCTTCCTGGACACAGTTAATAGAGCTAGGGATGATGGATCTATAGTCTCCTCACTATTTCTTGATCTATCAAAAGCATTCAACAATTTCCTACTCCCTTCTGCTTTCTAAACTCTCAGACCTTGGCACCTCTCCCTCCACCCTTCATTGTTTTTCCAACTATCTCACAAACAGGCAACAAGCTACTATTTGACAGCACTGCTCCTCACCTTTTACCAACACCAATACCGGGGTACCCCAGGGTTCCATACTGGGTCCCCTCTTATTTAGCATATTCATCAATGACTTCCACACATCTCTTACCCACAGTACTGTAATCCAATATGCAGATGATTCTACTATATGTTCTTCTAAATATGCCTCCGTACTTCAGCAACTTACCCAAAAAGCATTCTCCTCAATTGAATCCTGGATGTCACAGAACCATCTCACTCTTAATCCCAATAAAAATAAATTCCTAATATTTACCCCCCAAAAATCCATCCCAGTTGACAAGTCCAATTTCACTGTTCATTCCAAAAACAATACTGTAACTGAAGTTGTTCCCAATACCAAATTACTCGGTGTCATCACTGATGACAATCTAACCTTTGACCTTCATAACCACATCATCATCAAAAAATTCCATCCGAAACTAGGAACCTTTTACAGGCACAACTACTTTCTTAGCTTCCCTGCTAAAAAGGCTCTTGTCTCATCACTCCTGCTTCCATCTCTCTTACATGGCGCCCCGATCCTCACCAATTTGCAGTCCTATCTAAAAACTAAACTCAAATCATGCTACAACAAAGTTGCCAAATTTGCTACAAATGCTAAACTCTCCACTCACCATTGTTCCACACTACAATCACCTAAATTGGCTCAAATTCCCCCATCACCTCACATACCTACAGTTAACTAATGCCCATAAACTTATTTACTACCCAGCAGCCTGCCCATCCCTCTCCCATATTCTGACCATATACCAGTCAAATCAACACCTAAGGTCAGAAAACAAAATGCTACTAAACATTCATAAACCCAAACTCTCAGCCGGTCAAATGCTGTATTCTTTTACTGTCTCTAAGCTATGGAATACTCTCCCTCCTTCACTCAGAACTATCAGTAATCACACTGCTTTAAAAAAAAATCTCTTAAACTTAATCTCTCTTCAAACTGGATATGCACCTGTACCCCTACTTAAAATCCCCAAACCTGACCCCCTCACAAGATCCTACTCCTCTTCACTCTACAACCAGTCTATGTTCCCTTTTTCTCAGTCACATCATCTCCTTCTGCTGGCACTTTAGCCTGAGCTATCCCTACTTTTAGCCTCCTGCCTCCTTTTCTCAAACTAATTTCCTCTCTCTGCTAATAATCTTACCTATTACCTAAAACTTCTACTCCTATACTAGTACCATGATATTAAACAATTTTCACTATTATCAATATATGTAATGTTATTACCAAATTACTTTATGCAGTTATTACTTTAATTGCTACTTCTGCCTTAATATATTCTGTATGGATTGTGCTTAATTTTTCTTTGTTATGTAATTACATGTGGACCTTTTCTCCCCAGGCCTCCACTGAAAATGGGCTCATTGTGGCCCAGTGAACTTTCCTGGTAAACAAATGCAATAAATAAATACATACATTTCAATATGCTCTTCCTCTAGGGAATATTTTGATTCAAACCAACATGTCTTTAGTCTGGCACATCAACAAAACAATGGGGAAGTTGGTCTTACTATCTTTGCCGGGAGGCTACGAGTGTATGTCAATGGTTGATCTCCACAAATGACTTTGGAGTTGCAATACACACTGGGGAAATCCAAAGTACTAGCAGACAAACTCAGCAGGTCCATTTTGATGTCTCAGGAGTAGTCTCTCAGTCATTGGCAGAGGAAATTTTGCGTCTTTGGGCCCAGCCTTACTGCAACCTCTTTGCGTCCCCCCACAAGTGCAGCAGCTATTTTGCCCCGATTCCCCCTCTGAGGGAGTCACTGAGAGATGCTCTTGTCCACATTTGGCCATCCTGGCTCCTTTAAGATTATCCACCACTTCCCTTGATCCCCAAATGTATACAGAAGCAATTTGGATGAAAAGCTCAGTCATCCTCATTGCTCCTTACTGGCCTCACCAGGAGTGGTTCCCCATCCTTTGGTCTCATCTTCATTATCCTCCCTGAATACTGGACCCAAATCCAGATCGTGTCTCACACCCCTAAAGGATGAGTCATCCCAATATCCCAGCCCTCAATCTAACTACATGGTTTCTCCATTTCCAATAATAGCCAGACAGCCCAAGTTTTCTTTCCCAGTATGTGCAGTTTTATTATCCTCACCAAAAAGACTCTAGCAAGAAGGTTTACAAGAGCAAATGGAAAGATTTTGTTTCCCTTCGGATGTTAAGAAACAACAATGACCTTCTACTGTCCCTGTCTCTGCTGTTCTTTTCAAAGAAGGAGCTAGTTTTTCTATGATTAAACTACAGTTGGCAGCAATTTCAAATTTTCATACAGGAGAAAAAAATTGATTTAGGCTTCTTCCAACTTAACGTAAAGCTTTTCTGAAAGACACTTTTCTCCTTAGACCCCAATAAAAGATCCTTCAACTCCCTGGGATGCGGCTGTGGTACTACAAGGTCTGACTCAACCTCTTTGAACTTTCATCAAAAAATGATTTAAAATTCTTATCATGGAACATGGCTTTACCCGTAGTGGTGGTGCTGCAGTAGCGTTGTCGCCTCACAGTAAGACGCTGTTCGGTTCGATTCTCAGCTAGAGCGTCTTCGGCATGGAGACATGCGTGAATGGGCGTACCTTCGTTGAAGGTTGTGTGTCAGGGCTGGTAACTCGGCACGTAAAAATCAACTACCAATCATTAGCAGACCGGAGTTCCACTGTGGCGACCCCTAACTGGAAAAAGCCGAAAGACAACATCATCATGGAACATGGCCTTTCTAGTAGCTATTATGTCTGCAAAAAGAATTTTTGAACTCCAAGCTCTTTCATCAAAAGTCAGTACATTATTTTCCATAAAGTTAGGGTGACTTTATGGACAAACCCTTCCTTTTTGCCTAGAGTGGCTTCTGAATCCAACATAAACCAATCTATTCATTTACCTGTCTTCTTTCCAAATTTTTCAAACAAATAAGAATACATGCTACATCTTCTAGATGTGCACAATGTTTTTACCTACACAAAAAGTACAGTTTTGTACCTACCATAAATGTAGATATTCGAGTGTATACACTCGTGCAGTCACTACACTTGGGTTATCCTGCCATCAAGCGGTTCCCCAGTTGGCCTGAGTTCCAAAGTCTTGGTCCGGTATCGGTTGCTTTCGCCTCCTCCCTGATGTCAGTGCGACAGGGGTATACAAGATGCAGCAGATGCCATTTTCTTCAGTTTTTCTTGCCCCAGATGTCAGGTGCCCCCAAAAAGGTAGGCAATTCAAATTGCTAATACAACATACATAAGAAAAGCAATCATCAACTTTCAGTTACCAGCAAATACTCCCCATAGGTAGTAAAGGGTAGAAGATATAGGTACGTACCAGCAAGTAAGAGGGGAAGGAGGAAGGGTAACCTGGACTACAGCAGTGTACACACTCGAACATCTACATTTATGGTAGGTACAAAATTGTACTATGTTCATCGTGTTACACTTCTGCAGTCATTACACTTGGGTAGAATCCCAAAGCTGAGGTAGGGTGGCTGGTTCTATAAGGCATTAGGGGGTGGCTATAAGGCCCTGCAGGACTGCAGTGGCGAAGCCAGCTCTGGATTTAGAGTATAGAGGCAGATGGTAATGCTTGGTGAAGGTATGTACAGAACTCCAAGTTGCTGCTTCCAAAATGTCCTTGGTAGGTACTCCTCTGAGGTAGGCAGTTGAAGTGGCTGTTGCCCTGGTGGAGTGAGATCTAATGCTGTTAGGTACAGGTTTCCCATGGTGTGTATAGCAGAAACGTATACCGTGTCCTATCCATTTTGAAATAGTCTGTTTTGAAATGGCTTTTCCCTGTGCTCCTGCAGCATATGCTACCAATAATTGCTCAGTTTTTCTGAAAGCTTTGGTTTTGTCCAAGTAAAAGCATAACTGCCTGTGTATGTCCAAAGAATGCAGTAGTCTCTCCCCTTTATTCTGTGGATTTGGATAAAAAGTTGGCAAGTGGATAGTTTGGTTTACAGCCACACTTGATACCACCTTTGGCATAAAAGTAGGGTTAGTTCTTAAAGACACGCAGTCTTGGTGGAAAATGATGAAAGGTTCCACTGTCATTACTGCCTGTAATTCTGAAACTCTTCGTGCTGATGTTATTGCCAGGAGCAGAGCAGTTTTCCAAGAGATATATTTTAAATCTGCTGTGTTAGCTGGCTCAAAAGGAGGTAAAGTTAATTTTTCCAACACGAGGTTGAGGTCCCAAGTTGGAGTAGATGCTCTACGGGGCGGTCTTATGTTTTTAGCCCATCTGAGGTACTGTTTTAGCAAGGGATTAGAGAAAATTTGTGGATCCGTGTTGTAATGAGCAGAGATGGCAGAGGCATGGATCTTGATGGATGAAAAGGAAAGGCCTTTGTCCAGCATCTCAGTTAAATATTGTAGTATCTGAGGAATATTTGGGACAAGAGGGTCAAGGCTGTGAGCCTGGTTCCAGGCACAGAATCTCTTCCATTTATCCGAATAGGCTTTCCTGGTACTAGGCCTTCTGGCCTCCATAATGACATCCATAACACTTTTGGAGAGAGGCATTGCTTGCTTGACTAAAGAATCTTCCATGCAGCCAGGTTTAAAGTCTGTAGCTGGCTGTGAAGTATCTGATTGTTGTGCTGAGTCAGATGATGTGAGATTTGAGGCAAAATCCAGGGTGGTCCTTGTGCTAAGTTCTTTAAGATTGGGTACCAGTGCTGGCGTGGCCAGTCTGGGGCAATCAGGATCATCTTTGGCTCTTCTTGCCTGGCTTTTACGAGTACCTTTGGAAGGAGAGGTAGTGGTGGGAAAGTATATACTTGTAGGTTTTTCCAGCTGAATGAGAGGGCATCCACTTTCCATGCTTGTGGATGGTAAGTCCTTGTAAAGAATTTCTGTAGCTGGCAGTTGGGGATGCAAACAGATCTATGTCCGGGCTCCACCATTTTTGGGTTATCATTCTGAATATTTGTGGATTCAATTCCCATTCGTGGGGATCCATGATGTTTCTGCTCAAGTCGTCTGCCAGTGTGTTTTTCTCTCCTGGCAGGAACTGTGCTTGCAGATGAACTTGATAGGTTAGAGCGGTGTTCCACAAGGTCATGGCTTGTCTGCAGAGGGGATAAGAGTGAGTGCCCCCTTGCTTGTTTATGTACCACATAACTGTGGTTGTTGTTTGTCTTTAGTAGTAGTTGTCCTGGATGCAGAAGGTCCTTGAAAGCTATAAGGGCATTTTGTACAGCTAGCATCTCTTTTTGATTGATGTGAAGATGCCTTTGTTCTGCGGGCCACTTGCCCTGAATACATTTTCCTGCCATGTGTGCTCCCCAGATGTAATCCGATGCATCTGTTGTCAGTGTTTGCCTGGCTGTGGGTTGAGTGAAAGGCTGTCCCTTGCTGAGGTGACAAGCTTGAGCCCACCATCGAAACTCCCGTTGAAGGCAAGGAATTAGTGGTATAACTGTTTCCAAACTTTGACAGTGTTGAGACCAGACACTCTTTAGGTACCATTGTAGTTTCCTCATATGCAGTCTGGCATATGGAATTAGTAATATGCAAGATGCCATGTAACCCAAGGCCTGCAAAATTTTTCTTGCAGGGAGTTGGGTTCTTGTTGCCATCAATTGAAAATATTGAGTCAGTTGTCCTTGCTCGTCTGGCGTGAGATAAGCCATCTGGGCCGTTGTATTCAAGCTGGCACCCAGGAATATTATTCTCTTGTGAGGGCACTAGTTTTGATTTATTTTCGTTTATTGTGTACACTAGGCAACTTAATAACTTTTTTACAAACGCCAGATGCTTTAGAAGAATGTCCTTGCTCTCTGCCTGAATCAGGCTGTCGTCCAGGTACGGATAAATTTGAATTCCTTTCTGTCTGCAAAATGCAATTACTGGTGCCAGACACTTTGTGAAGACCCTGGGTGCAGTAGATAAGCCAAAGGGCAGTGCAGAGAATTGGTAGTGCATTCAACCAGCTATGAATCGGAGGTATCTTCTGCAGTTTTGTCTTATAGGGACATGCAGGTATGCCTCCTTGAGGTTCAAGGTTACGAGCCAAGCTTTCTTGCCCAGCATGGGAAGAAGCTGCTGTAGTGTCAACATTTTGAATTTCGGAACATCCAGGTAAGTGTTTAGAGAAGAAAGATCCAGAATGGGCCTCCAGGCTTTGCCCTTTCTGGGAACCAGAAAAAGTATTGAGTAAAATCTTTGTCCTTGCTCCTGTGGTGGTACCTTCTGAATAGGTCTCATGTCCATGAGTGCTGTAATTTGTTTTTGAGCCTCTGCCCATTGATTTGGTGGCTGATTTGGCATTCCTTTTAACCTTGGCAGAGTGTGAAAGTGGAACCTGTAACCTTGAGATACAATGTTGAGAACCCATTTGTCTTTGGTGATCATATGCCAATTGTGATAGAAAAGTGCCAGTTTTCCTCCCAAGGGGGCTGCCAAGAGAGAACTGTTTGGCAGATGTAGTGGGAAGTCATTGGGGCTGTTTTTTATATGGTTGGGGACTGTCTTCCCCTTCTTTCTGGCCTGATGCACCCCATTGTCGAGGCCTGTAAGGACCTTGTGGTTGACCTCTACCTCTTGGACGTCTGTATCTGCCCCTTTGAGGTCTGTCTGTACCTGGAAAGGATCAATTCTTTGTTGGCCAATTTCTGCTAAATCGAGGAGGCTGAACCTGTAAGAAATCCTTCACCGTTTGCATAGATTTTGCCTTATCCTCCATTTTCTTTAATACCTCTTCTGCCTTAACTCCAAATAACACATCCTGCTGCAAAGGTGCATGTTATAGTCTTGCTTTAACATGATCTGGTAACGTATGTTTTTTTAACCAAGCATGTCTTCTAATGACAGAACCTGTAACTGCTGCTCTACAGGAGGCCTCTAAAGAATCACAGCCACATTGCAAAGTATGTTTTCCCACTTGTTCAGCTGCATGCAATAAATCCTGCATTTCCTTAAAATTAGGAGGATCAGAGTCTGGAAGTATTTTTTTGTTTCAACCGAGACATCAAAAATTGCTGATATTTTAGCATGTGAAACTGGCAATTTACGGCCCTCATTGCTAAAGTTACAGATGTATATACTTTCTTCCCCCATCTGTCTAATGCTCTGGAATCTCTGTCAGAGGGGACTGGATTCTTTGCTGATGAGGCCTTAACCCCTTTGGGTCCCTAAGAAATAGTTTCAGGGTCAGCAACAGGGCTTTTATAAAGAAATTTGTGGGAGTCAGGGACTCTGTAGTATCTGTCAGGCTTAACTGGGGCTAGAGGTAAAGAATCAGGATTTTAGCTGGATTCAGTATACACATCATCAACAATATCTAACACTAACGGAATAGCAAGGGGTCTGTGCTGAGGTAGTAAAAGGAAGTCTCAGAGCCTTTTCTTGGATTCTGAGTAATCCTGGCCTTCTCAATGGAAATGCTCCCTCGTGGTATGTAAGGTTTCCCCAAAGGAGTAGTCCTCAGGCAGAGAGGCTGATGGAATTGATTCCTCAGCATCAGAATCCTCATAAGGGGGTAAAGAGTATCCTAGGTCTGAGGATGAATCTGAAGAGATGGATACCTGGTCGGATGAGTCAGTCTGCATCCTGTCTAGGCCTTTTATCAGGAGAGGGATGGGACCCCCTGATCAGAGTGATTAGGTCTTCGGCCATTTTGAGCATTTGTTTCTTAGGCATGGAGGCCTGTCCTGGAGAATGCTGTATTTGTTTCTTTGTTTTTAAAGGAGGTTTAGACTTAGCAGAAGATTTAATGCTCAACTGAGTAGGTCTGAAAACACCCTCTGAAGCTACGGGTTGTTCAGCTACTCCGGATCCCTCTGAAGGGTTAGTTTCGGTAGGCTGAAAATCTTGTGCGTCTGAAGGCCCAGCCATCTCCACGTGGGAGTCAGAGGCGGCCTGTGGTTCTAAAGAAGCGGTCATCAGGGGCTGCGAAGGCGGCTCGCTGAAAACCGGAGGACCGGCGACTGGCCTAGAAGAGGCTTCGTCGTCAAGTTCTGGGCCTCAGCTGCGTGTCCTTGTCTTTGCGCTTTTTATGTATTCCGGTCGTCGGAAGTTCCGACGGCATGGTGTAATTGAATTTTCTGCCAAAATAATGTCGGGCAAAATCAAACCGATGTTTAATAGTGCGCTTGTTAAACCTAGCACAAAACCGACAACCAGTGATGTCGTGGTCTGGGCCTAGGCATGGGATACAATAAAAATGGAAATCCTTATGAGGTATTTGCTTCCCACAAGAAATACAGTTATTAAGTTTTACTGACATCAGTCTGAGGCAAGAAAAAGTTTCCCCAACGGGGTACTTAGCTTTGTAGAAGACTTCGGTTCTGGATTCGGAATGAAAATCTCAGGAGTCGGCCGACTGGCACTTGCGAACTGCTTTTGCTTCGGGCACCGCGCGGCAAGAAAGACTGAAGAAAATGGCATCGGCTGCATCTACCCCTGTTGCACTGACGTCAGGGAGGAGGCGACAGCAACTTACGCTGGACCAACACTTTGGAACTCAAGCCGACTGGGGAACCGCTTGACGGCAGGATAACCCAGGTGTAATGACTGCAGCAGTGTAACACGATGAACATCTAAGGAATTTAGAAAATCAGACCAGCTGTCTGTATCCTTCTCAAAATCAACTGGGTTATCTAAAGTTACATTAACTAAATGGATAACTGATTGCATTCCTTGGATCTATTTCCGACAAGGCATTTCGCTACCAAGACTGCCTAAAACCCACTCAACTAGATCCATTACCTATTCCTCTGCCTTTTGGTCAAGACCATCTATTGATATTTGCGCAGCAGCCACATGGTCCAGTGCTCATATATTTACTACTCATTACATATTGGAGCTAATCTCCAGAAGCCGAGCTGCCTTTGGTTCAGCAGTTCTCTGGAATATCCTTCCATGAGGACCAACCAAGGTTCATGTAGCTGGGGACTCTGTCCCATTCGCTGGAGAAGAATGAAAAGGACAACATCAGATTTAAAAGTTATGTACTCACCATAACTAGGCATTTGTGTTGTCCACTTTATTTCTTCCTCACCACCCCCCCCCATCCATCCCCCTTCTTATAATCTTCGGGAGGGACCTGTTTGATTTCTTATTTGAACTTATAGTTCTGAGTTTGAACCCTATTCTTTGAGCTATCCCTTTCTTTAATTAATGGGGATCTTATGACAAACTCGATCTGAGGTATTGAGGATGGACCAAGGCATTAAGGGTAGAGGGAGAAGCTCAAGAGTTGGACCAGAGGATTGAATCCATAACCCACTGGTTGCTGAAGAATGAAAGTGGACAACACAGATGCCTAGTTATGGTAAGTACATAACTTTTAATTATATTTGTTTACCTGCGTAGTGCTCTGTTTCTAAAGTGGTTCAATCTTCAGTGAATACTGAGAGAGAAGAGACTCTGAAGTCTGAGTATTGTACTCTATGATTGGTCTAATACAATAGGATAATGACCTCATTGGATCCAGATGCCATGCCCTTACTTATAAGAAGTGCAACATTGCAGGATTTCCTCACCACTGTGGCCATGTGGGAGTCGAAGATAAGGCTACTGTATGTGTGTGTCCAGATCTCTGACCTCTGGGTCAACACTTGAGACGTATTATCAACACAGTAATTAGCCAGTATGGTTGACTTCCCAAAGCGTACAACTATACATTGCTTTGCATTTTTCTTAAGACCATGGTTTGGCACCATCTGTTAGTAAGACATAAACCCTGAAGAACACTAGTGTCTGCTATGGAGTCGATGACAATCCTTAGCTTGCAAGCATCGGAGGACTTAGCCATATACCTTCAGCATTTGCTACCATTTCAGAGAAATAGATGCCAAAAAGGAGCAGGCACAGTACAGAGCGCTGGGAGACTCTGATAGTGACTAGCCTCTTGGTGGAGGTGCTTGATATTTTCACCTCCTGGGTCCTATCAGTGAGCCAGTTGGCCAGGCAGCAGGTAATAAAAGGGTTTACACGTAAATTAATGAGCTTGTCTATAATGCCCAAGTGGGATAGTGCATCAAACGCCTTAGCCAGGTTGAGGTAAGCTGTGTGCACAGTCTTGCCTTCATCAAATGCTTTGGTGACCTCTCAAAAAGACTACCAGATTTAACAGGCATAACCTTCCTTTATTTAACAAAGCTCAATCGTGATGGGTCTTGGGTTTGTAGGTTACCTATGTCATCACTGGTCATGTCCTTGATGATTTTTTCCATGGCCTTGCATATAGGCTGGTAAGACTTGCAGGCCTGTAATTACCAGGATCAGTGGCTGTACCGCCTTTCTGCAGGGGAAATGACTGTAGCCATCTTCCAGTCCTTGGGCACCAGTTGAAAAGTGATTCATGTGGACCAGAGACGTCATGTTTCATGCTAATTATTAAACATACTGGGATGTTATCGGGACCCACTGGTGTAGTGACTTTGGCCTTGGAAGGTGCATGGTTGCTGGGATTGTTGTACGCTGTATTTCCTTTGGACTGTTGGGAGGAGTTTCGGGAGAAATCTGAGCTGAACCTGTCAGGCAAATGGTTGGCAGTGGTCTCCAGTCAATGTGGGTAATGCCATTTACAATATGTTCTGTGCACTGTTGCCCATTTCCCCTCAGGATATGGGCATAGCTGTACAATGTTCAGTGGTTGTCCTTTGCCTGAGAAGCTATTTCTTCTTCAGATTTAGCCTTTGAAGTATTAAATTAACCCTCTTAGCTACCTGTTTAAATTGGACAGGGGCTTTTAGTGTACATGGCTTTTTTTCTCCTCCTCTTGGCTAAGATTTTTTTTTTTTCCTTTTATTGTATAACCAGTTGACACTGATTCCACCAGGGTGGCTTGTCTTTTGAGTTTGTCTTATTCTTAATACGAGTGGGCACAGTTTGGTCTCTACAGCTATTGATATGGCTGTACACAGATTTTGTAAACAGCTCAGCATAGGCTGTGGAGTTTACTGGGTTTGGGGATGCTTGTAACTTAACTAAGGTGTTGCTTAGTGTACATATATAGAAAGAGAGGTTAGCCTTGTACAGTTACTATAGGGGTTTGGTTTTGCTGGATCTCCTGATTTAACTTTTTATTTGAAACAATACTGCATTACAGGCAGATCTGACAAGTGAAGACATTACACTGAGCAACTAACATTGCCACTCCCCCCATGTTCATGAGTACAATATCAAGAATGTTTGTACCCCATGTAGGAGAATGGACCAATTGTGCTAGGGTGCTGGTATTAAAGTTTACGAACTGCTGGACTTCAGCATTAGAAATGGTGTAGGATTCCCAGTCTATAAAGGAGTTGCTGAGATCCTCATAAATATCATATTGGGTTGAATGGTAAGGGAATCTATTACACTGAGATAGGTAGTATGAGTTTCCTGGGACATGGAGGTTGCATGGATATGGTAACATGACCCTGTTTATAGTGAGTTGCACATGTATGAGTTCCAGTGGGTCATACACACTAATGTGGACGTGAGATTAGTTTTAATATAGACAGACTCCTCCACCTTTAGTTCCGTCCTGTGCAGTAGCTGGTCTTAAAGTGTAAAAGGCATTATAACCTTGGATTGCTGGGGTATGCTCTGTGACTTTAAGCCATATTACCTTTACTACAGAGATGTCTACACTTTCCGGGGTGAAGAAGGCTTGTAGGGAGCGGAGTTTCTTTGTTAAGACTTCCTGCATTGAGCAGTACCACTCTTCAGATATTCCTTCATATATCAGTTTGCATTGCCTAAAAGAGGCGTTATGGAATTGGAGAAGATCTTTGCCAATATCAAAAGCCTAGACGAGATAAGTACAGACCTCCCCTGGCAAAGCAGCAGTGTCTATTAACTATCTCCTCCCAGACCATCAAATATTGTACTCCCTTGGACTGACACCAGAAGCTAAGCCAATTGTTAAAAAAAGAAGTTATGTACTCACCATAACGTTCCATCTGAGTAGTTCTACTTCATTTGTCTTCAACCTGTGGGATACCAGATCCGTATCGGATCTGAGCCGGCAACTTTACTAGCATCTGCTCCAAGCTCCAAGCTCCTCCCCTTACGCATAATACGCCTCCTCTACCGTCCAACCCCCAGATCGAGTTTGCTGAACCTTATACTGATAACCTGGCCTGAAAAAATACTTGTGACCTATAACTCCAGCCCGTAGGCTGTTCATATGCCAAGGTCTGGGGGAAGGAGGGAGGACGGTTGAAGACAAATGAAGTAGAACTACTCAGATGGAACGTTATGGTGAGTACATAACTTCTTTATCTGAAGTTTCATTCGGTCTTCAACTTGTGGGACAGAGTCCCCAGCTACTAAACTCCTTGGAGGCCCTCATGGAAGGATATTCCAGAGCACTGGGGAACCAAAGGATGCTCTCCTTCTGGAAGTCAAATCCAATTTGTAATAAGAAATAAATGCATGAGATGAGGACCAAGTAGCTGCAGAACAAATATCATCCAAAGACACTCTAGACCAAAAGGCTGCAGACATGGCCATGGACCTAGTGGAATGAGCTTTCACCTGATTTGGAGGAGACATGTCACTGTCCTTATAGACCTGAAGGATGCATGAAGAAATCCATCTAGCAATAGTGACCTTTGAGACTGTATCCTTCTATAAATCCTTTGGAAACCTAACAATTGATCAGATTTACGGAAATGTTTTGTCCTGTGTAAATAGAATCGTAACTGCCTATGAACATCCAACAGGTGGAGTTTGTATTCCATCTTGTTAGTAAAATTAGGAAAAAAAAACAGGCAAATTGATGGTCTGATTGATGTTGACTGGTGATGCTACCTTAGGAAGAAAGGATGGATTGGTTCGAAGGGAAACCCTATCTTTGTGAAAAATCATGTCAGGAACTTTGATGGACAAGGCCTGCAATTCTGAAACCCTTTTGGCAGAGGTAATAGCCAGTAGAAAAGCTGTTTTCCAAGATAAATATTTCAGATGTGCTGTTGAAGCAGGTTCGAAGGGCAGAGCAACCAAAGCTTGAAGAACCATAGTAAGGTCCCATGGGGGGACAGGATCCTTGACTGGGGGGGTGCTAACGAAAAGGTGCCTTTAATAAAGGCTTTACACAGTCTAGAGGAGGCTAGAGAGGCAGAATTCTCACCCACCTGAAAATGAGAAATGGCAGCCAACTGAACCTTGACAATAGAAGAACTAGCTCAGTGTTAAAAAATATCAGCTAGAAAATCGAGAATGGTGGAAAAAGGAGCCATGAAGGGGTCTAAACTCCTTTGAGAGGCCCAAAGGGAAAAACATTTCCATTAGCTGCGATAAACCTTCCTGGTAGAAGACTTATGAGCAGCCACCAAAATAGACCTAACTGAAGAGGATAATCCAGGAGTCCTAGCAATCATGAGAACTGGAGCAGCCAAGCTGTGAGCTTCAAACTGTCCAGATTTGGATGACGTACCCCCGAAGGGTGTGAAATTAGATCCTGAATGGGATTCCAAGGCAGAGCCAGAAGGTGAGACCAAAGGAAGGGAAACCATACCTGGTGAGGCCAAAATGGGGCAATGAGGATCACATTGCTCCCTAGTCGACGAGCTTTCTGTAGATCGGAATAAGAGGTATTGGAGGGTAGGCATACAGAAGACCGGAGGCTAGGCATACAGAAGACCGGGAGGCTAAGCATGAACTAGAGCATCTCTGGGGGACTCCCCTGGCAGGGGGTTCAGAGCAAAAAACTCCCTGCACTTCATGTTGGAAGGAGATGCGAAGAGATCGCAGCAAGGCTGACCCCACTCACGGAAGATCTGTTCTGCTACTGAAAGATTCAGAGACCACTTGTAAGGCGTCAGTATAGTCCGACTTAGCCGGTCCGCTAAGACGTTGGACCGTCCTGGAATGCGCGTTGCGATGAGAAAACGATTGGTGGAGATCGCCCATTCCCCTCACACTCATGGCCTCGCAACGAAGGGGGCAAGATCTGGCCCCTCCCTGTTTGTTGATATACCAGACTACTGACATGTTGTCTGACTGAATTGCAATCGTTCCTAGAGGGAGAAAGGCATGAAGGGCCTGCAACGCTAGGAGGACCGCCCTCATCTCTAGGACATTTATGTGCAAGCTGGTCTCTACAGGGAACCACAGGCCTTGGACTGTCCTGCCCGAACAATGCCCCCCCCACCTGAGCTGGGAGGCATCCGTGGTCACTGTGACTTGAGCCGGGGCTGGAACAAAGGGTCGTCCCTCCAAAATGTCCAGAGAACACATCCACCATATGAGGGACGACCGACAGAGTTGAATGGGGTATGTAAATGGCAGTTCCAACAGGGACCATTGCACAGCTAGAGTCCACTGCAGAATTCTCATGTGTAACTGAGCACACGGGAGAAGTGTTATGGTCGCCGCTATTGATACCAAGGCCCTCAACACAGATTCTGCCATTGGGAGATGAGAGTGGAAGATCAGGGAGACATGCATCCTCAGGTTTTGTACTCTCTCCAAGGTCAAGAAGATTTTCCACTGTAAAGTATCTATCCTGGCGCCGAAGTAGTCCATCACCTGTACAGGATCTACGAGTGATTTGGATGCGTTGATAGTGATCCCCAAACACAAGGCAAGGATCAGGAAATAATTCCTGGTTTGGCAGAGTAGAAGCCTGGTGGAAGCAGTGAGGAGCCAATCATCCAGGTACGGATGGACCTGAATCCCCTGAAGCCTCAGGTGAGCCGCTACCACTGCCATCACTTTGGTGAATACCCTGGGGGCTGTGCTGAGACCAAAGTGTAGGGCTCGAAATTGGTAATGATCGACTCCTAGCCAGAAGCGGAGGAACCTCCTGGAGCTTCTGCACATCTTTATGTGATAGTAAGCATCCTGGAGGTCTAACGACCACATCCAGTCGTTCTCTTGCAGGTACGGCATGATGGACTGTGGTGTGACCATCTGGAACTTCTCTTTGGCAACTGACAGGTTCAGGGTAGAAAGGTCCAGAATGTGCCTCAAGTCCCCCCGTTTTCTTTAGCATGAAAAAGAACCTGGAGTAGAAGCCCAATCCGGACTGATCTGGGGGAATGGTTTAGATGACTCGTTTTTCTAGCAGCTTGGAAATTTCCCGTGCTGCTGTCTCCCTTTGAGTGGGAGGTACGTCTGGGAGGTGTTTGGGAGATTTGGGGGGACCCACAAAGGGGATAGAGTATCCTCTGGATATTTTTTTATTTTATTTAACATTTGTTGACCAGGAATGTCCGACTAGGTTCCACAGAGCCCGTTTTCAGCGGAGGCCCGGGGAGAAATGCTCCAGATGCATGTCTTTGGAATGTGGGAGGTACCCGGAGGAAACCCACGTGAACACAGGGAGAACATGCAAACTCCACACAGAAGGCACCCCAGCAGGGAATCGAACCAGAGAACCTCTTGCTGTGAGGTGACAGTGTTAACCACTGCACCACTGTGCCGCCAGATATGATCTGAAGCACCCAGCGGTCTGATGGTATGAACTCCCATACCGCTAGATGCAAGGACAATCACCCCCAGACTGCCTCCAGAGTAGAGCAGTCGGGCCATTCCTCAAGGTTGCGGCCCGGGTCTGTCCGAAAAAGGTTCGAAAACCAAAATTCCTCGGATCCCCTCTGACTCTCGGCCGACGTCCATTCTGTCCCCCTCTGCCTCTGGGGGAAGAAAAGCCCTGAGTGTCCCGGAAATACTGTGACTTCTGGAACCACATCTTCTTTTGCCCTCTCTGGTTCCGAGAAAAGGACCTTTGATGGTTCGAGAAGAGGATTCCGACAGCGTCTTCCCGTCCTTCTCACTCTGGACTAATGTCTCTGACGGTCTTACCAAAGAGAGTAGAGCCGTCATAAGGGGCAGTGGCAAAGGACGCCTTGAAAGGTTTAAAAGAATTGACAATCTGAGCCAGGCGTTGCGCCTTATGGACACATCGGACCTAGCCGCTCCTTCAGTAGCATATGAAAGGAGTCGCATGGACGTGTTGGAGACTGCTTTCCAAAGTGGCCATCCTTGCTGAGAACGAGACCCTGTCCTCCTGTGACATGGACTTAGGGGAAGACTCCTCCAGCTTCTTTACCAGGTCACACTGGAGTCTGGTGACATGGACCTGGTAGTTCAGCACCCTAATAGAAAAGGTAGCTGAAGCATAAACCCGCTTCCCTAGGCGGTCCACCATAGTGTCTACGGGGGAGCCCTTGTTCCATATGCTGGCCTATCTGTGGGAGGACTCAATTTTGTCAGGCCTTTTTGGAATTGGGTTCATGGTGTCCGGCTCCTTCCGGACTCGTCAGAAGAAGGTTTGGGGGCAGACCAACCTCCCCATTGGCGCAGGATTGCCATGATGTCTCCAAAGGAGACATCCTCGGGAGGTGACCTAGGGGAACCTTCTCCATCATTCAAGTCTGTATCCTCGGTGAGGGACTCAGGGGAGTCCAAGTGTCTCCTCTTGCACGTATGCTTGCGAGACACCTCTCCGGGGGGGAACTCGCAAGCCACTTGTTCCTCAGGAGAAACCATCTGGGGCTCCTCAAGCACGGGCTGTCTCTCAGGTAAACTGATGGGGCTCGTAGAATGAGCCGAGGGGGTCTCGGAGTCCGAGGGAACAGTCAGGGATCTCTATCCAGCGTAGAGTACCCTTTCTACCATGTCAAACGCCAAAGGAGAGCAAACCTCCTGTGGAGCCAATAAGGAGGCCGGTCTCCCCGGGTCTGAGAGAATCGGAACTGGGCCTTAAGTAGTTGGAGCTCCGGGGGAGGGAACTTGGCCTGACAAAGGCAGAGCTGATGAAAAAAGTTCCACTCCTTCGGATCCGTCACCCAAGCTCTGGCTCCAAGAGCTGCTTGGATCCGTGCTGGTTGAATCAGACACACTCCATGCAGCTGCCTGCATTGAGGAAGCAGTACCTTTGGCACCGACCCCCTGCCTAAAGACATCCTTGGATCCGAATACTCCAAACCCGATGGACTGATCGGAGAAGGAGATGTCGGTTGGAAAAAAGGAAGCAAGCTCCCCTTCCTGAGGGAGAAGGGGCTGGCAAGACCCCCATCTGAATCTGAGTATGAATGAACCTCCTCATCATTTTATCCATATCGACCTCAGACAAAGACAGGGTGGATTGCGACAAGGCCACAAACTCCAACCTTGCGGGTCGGGGCACCGAGGCCCTAGAAGCTGGGCGTGTCTCCTCCCGCTCTGGGGAAAACCTCGGTGATTGGAGCAGAGGGGAGTCACGGATCCATAAAGTCTTAACTGGTGAAGGGAGGTCCAGAAACCTCTTACGTTTTTCCCTCGACTTCGACTCTCTCCTTCTCTCTGCCCCTTTTCCGCTCCACTTCCACAGGCTTTTGCACAGAAGCTTGAGTCCCAGTCTGGGAGGAAGGAAAAGCCAGGGGAAGAGAAGGAGAGGAGGCCACAGCAGCCACTGTGACCAAAGACGACGCAACAGTCTCAGAAGGGGAAAGAAAGCCTTTCGGGGCCAACTTGGCCTTCCTGTTTTTAATGGCACGCGGGTTAAACTCCGCGCGTATAGTGCAGTCTGTGCTCAGATGAGCCACGCCCAAATATATAACACACTGAGAGTGTGGCCATCTTCAGGGGATAACTTATGGCCACACTCGGTGCATCTTTTGAATATAGGCTTATCAGCCATGGTATCCGACAAAAGAATAACTATAAAAAGAAAAGTTATTTCTTTCTTAATGAAAGACACCCACTCACCACACTCGCACACAGAACACACTGGGGGGAGCAAAAACACACAACTACACTAACTACGCTAACAACTCTAAAAACTAGAAACTCAGTGCACCAAGCGAGGGGAGGAGAAAGGGGAACCTACACTATCACTAACTAAAAAGTTAGAAAGAAAAAAATATATATTTTAAAGGTTTTACCCACTGAAAACCTACAGCTCTAGAGATCAAGATGCTTTAGCTATTCGCTGCAAACGAGATCTGTGGGTTGGAAGGTAGTGGAGGTGTATTATAGATAAGGGGAGGAGCTTGGAGCAGATGCTAGTAAAGTTGCAGGCTCGGATCCGATACAGATCCGGTATCCCACAGGTTGAAGACCAAATGAAGTAAACTACTTCAGATTCAATCATTTTCTCTTGGTAATATGGCATCATCTTTGAAGAAGGTAGTATGCTGCTCAGAGCTAGGCTCATACCTGCCTGAGACAGATAAACAGCAAGCTTGAGTATGTCTCACTTCATATAGTCAAAGGAGGTACATCTCAGGTCATTAACACCCACATGGAGTATGACAGTCATAATGGTACCTGTGGTTTAATGACCTGAGTGTCTGTGGGACTTGATGGATCATAGCCCCAGAAAGGCAGCTAACTATGATTCTCTCTTAGGTAGTCTGATGAGGGGGACATCAGTGAGCCTCACTACAGACTCCCTAATGACCAGGAAATTTGGCTGCACTCTGGTTTGCTTTAAGGGCTTAGTAACACTGTATCCACTTGCCTCTACAACTATGTGAAGCAGAGGGTGGTGTTTTAATGGAGTGTTGACGTGATGGCTGAGGACCCTTTCTTTGACTGTGCTGTGTAAGAGGTTTTACTGTTTTAGGAAGGTTACCTGTAAGTGCCTCAGCATTAAGTAGTTTCATGTGTAGGATCTTTACTCTGTGCAGTAGGCATGGTGCAAGTATCACTGCCAAGCTCTCTACAGGCTTAATTTTGGTTGTATGACAAAGTTTTGCCTCTAGCATTAAAGTGTATTTTCTCTTCTCCCATACTTTATTTTATTAAGAATAAGTGTGTAGTCGGTGTACATGAGTCAATTGCTACAATGTCTCAGAATACCCATCTCAACCAGACTGGCCACACAGAGTTGGGAAGTGCATATCCATGGCTACTGATCTACTAGGGAGGAGTGAGGGAAATTTAAATATTAAATAGGTCAATAAGACAAGGAGCTTGATAAGCAACACTCAGCTATGAGCAAACCAGATGCTCTAGTAGTTAAAATCTGCCTGGACAGTAATGTTACAAGAGTGTAGTTGCAAGGGGAGTAAATGTGCTGAGTTGGAGTAGTTTGTAGAGTTGGGCTCCTAAAACAAAGTTGGATCTCTGTTTTATGGGTATCCATTTGCCTTTTTTTCTATGGTGATATAGTGATGCTCAGACGGGAGAGTTTGTAATGAATTGGCAGATGTTGTTAAAAGACAGTCTACAGTGTGGCAATACTTTTCTTGGAGAAAAAAGCAAAAACTGGGAACCCATATTCAAGGTGAGAAACGAGAAATCTTGCCAATGGCTGCTCTGGCTGGTTGGGATAGAAAAGGGGTGATTGTTTTGGCCCAGAGGAGGAACGAGTTTATTTTGGCTCTCACTTTGCCTATGTGGAAATGGAAGTTTAGTGACTGATCAAGCTACAGTCCTAGGTATTTGAATCTAGAAACAGTCTCTATGGCCTGGTTGTGTAGGCCAAAGATAGTTAAAGAGTTAGGTGCTTGATGGACTTTATGTGGATTTCCAAAAGGTTATTTCCCCAGAAGGACCTTTATTTGACTGCTACATTGATATTATGGACATTGATATTATGGACTATGATGTTTGCAAATGACATTGCGATCTGTAGTGAGAGTACGGACCAGGTTGAGGAGACCCTGGAGAGGTGGAGATATGCTCTAGAGAGGAGAGGAATGAAGGTCAGGAAGACAGGATATGTGTGTGTGAATGAGAGGGAGGATAGAGAAATGATGAGGATGCAGGGAGTAGAGGTGGCGAAGTTGGATGAGTTTAAGTACTTGGGATCAACATTTCAGAGTAATGGTGAGTGTGGAAGAGAGGTGAAGAAGAGAGTACAGGCAGGATGAAGTGGGTGGAGAAGAGTGTCAGGAGTGATTTGTGACAGACGGTACCAGTAAGAGTGAAAGGTAAGGTTTCCAAGAGGGTGGTGGGACTAGCTATGCTGTATGGGTTGGAGTCGGTGGCACTGACAAAAAGGCACGAGTCAGAGCTGGAAGTGGCAGAGTTAAAGATGTTAAGATTTGCACTGGGTGTGACAAGGGTGGACAGGATTAGAAATTAGTATATTAGATGGTCAGCTCAGGTTAGACAATTTGAAGACAAAGTCACAGAGGAAAGATTGCATTGGTTTGGACATGTGCTGAGGGGGGATGCTGGGTATACTGGGAAAAGGATGCCAAGGAAAGAGCTGCCAGGTAAGAGGAAAAGAGGAAGGCCTAAGATAAGGTTTATGGATGTGGTGAGAGAGGTCATGCAGGTGGTTGGTGTGACAATGCAAGATGCAGAGGACATGAATAAATGGAAACAGATGATCCACTGTGGCGACCCCTAACAGGAACAGCCAAAAGAGAAGAAGAATGATATTATGGACTTCAACTTTATTAGGGATTTACTTCAGAAACATGGACTACAAAGGTAGTAAACAACGCAAACCACAATACAAGCAAATTGGCAAGTGCAGTGTAGTGTACTAAGATGAAAAGAAATCATTCTTCTACCTTCAAAAAGCCCATATTTGCACTTGTTTCCCGCCTTTCCTGTAACTAGTCTAGTCCTGATACAGATTTGCTGTATCCAGGACTGTTTGTAAGCTTCTGAGCCCCTCCAAGCCTTTCTGATAGACTGTCGACCAGTCACAAGTGGAGTCCCACAGGGATCGGTCCTGGGTCCTCTCATGTTTGACATCTACTTCTCGGAAGTCCAGCCCAACACACAGGGACTCTGGCTGACCAAGTTCACAGATGACTGCAAGCTGGGAGCCATTAACTCCCCAAGTAATGTAGACATCCTACAGAAAGGCCTCACTGAGACCAATGACTGGTGTCGAAACCATGGCCTTAAGTTTAATGCCAAAAAATGCGTCATCATCCCCTTTGGAAAAAACTCAGTTCCCATTAATTACTACATTGACGGGAGCCCACTGAACAATGAAGGTGTTATAAGAGATCTGGGGACACAGGCTGACAGCAACCTCCTCTTCAACCACCACATTTCCACTGTGGTCAGAAAGGCCTTCTATGTGGCACATCTTATTACCAAGGGTTTTGCATCCAGGAAGAAAGAGGTCATCTCTCTCTCTACTCTTCCCTCATTAGGCCAATCATAGAGTATAATGCCCCATGTGGCATGTACCTCACTAGACACATGCAACAGCTGGAAAGGCCACAAAAGTACCTCATGAAGGGGATCCTAGACCTTAAACCCATGTTGTACCCAGACAGACTCATAAAACTCCAGCTATTCTCTGTCTCATATCGTTTACTAAGAGACGATCTCTGCTTGACTTACAAAGCCATGCTGACCCAGCTCTGTTAGAAATGCTACAACTAAAAAAATCCCAATCCCTCCGCACCACACACTCCAGAGACCTCAACCTCATTACCACAATCAACAGAACATACTGGAGGTAGAGGTTCATTACACAGATACTGCCCATGCTCTGGAATAGACTTCCATACATGTCAAGCATAGCACCTCACTGGCCTTCTTCAAGAGAGATCTTGATGAGTGGATGGTAAATAGAAAGTTCAACCCAGGGATCACTCCAGTGGCTCTACTTGATAGATTCACTAGGAACTAACATTGGGAGGCACGATGCCAGGGCACTTCTATGCGGTAGGCTTGTAAAGGCTCCAGGGCCATTAGCATAGTACATAGCTATGAACTTATGAACCGACCCTGTGTTGGAGGGAAGCCTTCTAGCTTATCAGTGGGAGTGGTAAGCACTAGGAAGCCTATCTAATACAAGACGAGTGGTTTCTGGATCAGAAATTGTAGTTTCCATCCCTTTCAACTTTCTGGTTTTAAAGCCTGCGTTTGCACTTGCTGAGCTGAGGTAAACTATTACTGGTGCCAAAAAGTCTGCTCTTCAGTTTTTCCCTTAGATCTTGCTAGTTCTTTACCTCTTGCACTTCAAATAGCCTAATCACTTTGCACTTCAACAGGTTTTTGTAGCAATTATGATAGCACACCTAAGTGCCATCAGCACTAGTTCTTCACAGAAATAGCTCTAGTACTTAGTAGTTATGACCACCCCTCCTGGCATGATTAAAGGGCAGTTCCCTGTGTTTTCTCCTATTAATCTGGTGCACTTGGGCATTCTGAGGCAGTGTAGCAACTGCCTCATGTACGCAGACAACCTTTGCTTCTTACCTCCCAACACTCAGACTTGTGACAGATGCACTTATATCACTAAATTGGAAGCTATAAACTCTCCAGCCAAGACCAAACTAGCTGGTAAAGAGAAGGTCAACATCTGCACCACACCACATGGAACACACAGCCCTCCAGAACACCCACTATCACAGCTTTCACATAAAAACACAAACCACACACCCACCTTCACGGAGGCTTTTAATAGAAATTTACCCAAACAGCAGAGACCTCCAAGACAGAAACGCATTCGACCACCACAACACAGCACAAACCACAGGACACAGCTCACCTCCACAGTGTGCCCCTCAACCTAAGCCCCTAAAGGCTAAACACCTTGGCCAATACACTAATTATAGGTGACTCAATAGTGAGGCACGCAGATGTCCCACTCACTGGGTTGAATAAGGAGAAGGTAACAGTCAGCTGTCTAGCAGGTGACAGAATCCGACACAACACATGCACTCAGGTCACGCCACAATAGGTACAAGTATGACTCTGTCATTGTCCATGTGGGTGTGAATGACCTGAGATGCACCTCCCTGGACTACATGAAAAAACAGACATGGTGGTGCTCTCAGATTATGTGGCCCAGGCAGGTATGACACTAGCCCTGAGCAGAATCATACCGTCACCCAGAATGATACCGAAGTACAAACAAAAAATGACTGACTTCAACAACTGGCTATGTTTCTGGTGTCATTCTAAGGGGATCCAGTATCTGCTTGGGATGACATGACTGACAGATCTCGATGCTTTGCCAGAGATGGCCTGCATCTGTCACCCCTGGCTTTCTGTGCACTGGCTAAGGCTCGTGCCACCCTATAGTGCCTTTTTTAGACGGTGTTCCAAAGACCAAATTACCACTGTAAAACTATAAATAAATGCAATCTGAGGGTCATGCTGCTCAATGTTAGAAGTCTAAATCTCAAGATGCACTCGCTCGAAGCACTCGTCAAAACAGAGAACATACACATTTGTGCTATAACAGAGACCTGGTTTAAAGTGGCAGAAAGCACCCCTGCACTACCAGGCTATAACTCATTCCACACCTTTCAGCCCTGAAACATGGACCAAAGCTCAAAAGGTGGTGGTGTCTCCTTATTCATACAGGATATGCACACCTCCAGACTAGTAGCCCAGCATAACGCATCTGAGATACTTCAGGTACAATTAACACTGGGTAAGATGGCAATCCAGATCATAGTTTGCTATATGTCCCCAACCATGTCCCTAGAGACTCACTCCACATTCCTAAGCACCTTGGAATCTATCAAGGTCCAACCCAACACTTCCATACTAGAAGACTACAACTACCCCTCCATCAACTGGGAAAGCTACTCAAACACCACTACATTGGCCCAACACTTCCTGGAATTCATCAATTCCAATGCCCTGGACCAGCTCATTCTGATCCCCACTAGAGGAAGCAACATCATTGACCTGGTTATTACTAACATGGGTGACTGTCGCTCCACACCAATAGTCAGTCCCATTCTGGTCAGATCAAACCATAAACTAATCACCATGGAAATCCACACCCCCCGCAAAGATAACCACCTTGAAAAATTTCTCCAAAGCTGACTTTGGACTCCGAAAAACAGAGATGGCTAACTTCACGTTACCCATGCCAATGGAAAAAATAGCTGAATGACTGCTGAATCATACACCAATGCACTGTACGAACATGTACATATATGCATGGAACTAGCCAAACCCAACAGAACCAAGACGCTCTCCTCCAAAAAAAGGAAGCCAATCTGGTGGTTCAATGCCATTAATAAACTCTATAACAGAAGGGAGAAACTGTTGCAGAAAAAGGTGAAGTCCTAAGACTGGAAAAACTCCCTTATTAGCCTCAACAAAAACTTGAGATCTCTCATCAAATCCTCTAAAGCCAGCTATGAAAGCAGAATTGTGGCAGACACTAAAAACAATCACAAAACTTCTACAGTTACATCATGAACTTCCACAGCAATACCCCGATTTGCTCTGAGTTACTGCACACTGGTACTATACTGAGCCAACAGATATTGCTAACATACTGGCCGACAGATTCAGTGCCAACTTTACCCTCCCCCCAAAGGATCAATCACAATACCGGTGCTAGGCACCCAGCATTACTGCAGCACAGGTTAAAGCTGCATTGTCCAAGGCCAAGAATACAGCTTCCATGGGACCCGATAATATCCCTGGCTGTGTTCTACATTAACTACAAAGCAAGCTTGCACCACATCTGTGTGCCCTGTTCAGTCACAGCTTCAACTCAGGCTTTGTCCCTACCGAATGGTGCACTGCTACAGTCCACCCTCTCCATAAATTGAGAGAGACTACAGACCCTGGGAGTTATTGCCCCATTAGCCTGATGAGTCTGATAATGTAAAGCTATGGAGCGCATCATCATGGACTTTATTAAAAAAGATATAGGAAATCTCCAGACTCTGGACCCCATGCAGTTTGGCTTTGTGAAAGGGAGATCATGCCTGCTCAACCTGGTTGACTTCTTTGAGTCAGTCACCAGGGCTGTGGATGAAGGTAAGGCAGTGCATACAGCCTACCTCGATCTGGCCAAGGTCTTTGATACCATTCCTCACTCTGGAATTATTGATAAACTCATCAAACTAGGCATCAATCCCTATATCACTAGGTGGGTTGCAAATTGGCTCACAGATCGAACACATAGTGTGAAAATAGCAAACTCCAAGTCAGACTGCTTACCAGTCACGAGTGGAGTCCCACAGGGATTGGTCCTGGGTCCTCTCCTGTTAGGCATCTACTTCTCAGAAGTCCAGGCCAATACAAAGGGACTCTGGCTGACAAGTTCGCAGATGACTGCAAGCTGGGAGCCATTATTAACTCCCCAAGTGATGCAGACATCCTACAGAAAGGTCTCGCTGAGACCAATGACTGGTGTCAAAACCATGGCCTTAAGCTTAATGCCAAAAAAATGTGTAGTCATCCCCTTTGGTAAAAACTCAGTTCCCACTAATTATCACATTGATGGGAGCCCACTGAACACTGAAGGCATTATAAGAGATCTGGGGACGCAGGTTGACAGCAACCTCGTCTTCAACCCCCACATTGCCACTAAGGTCAGAAAGTCCTATGTGGCACATCTCATTAGCAAGGGTTTTGCATTCAGGAAGAAAGAGGTAATCGTCTCTTTCTACTCTTCCCTCATTACACCAGTCATCTAGTATAATGCCCCATTTGGCATGCACCTCACTAGATACCTGCAACAGCTGGAGAGGCCACAGAAATACCTCTCGAAGGGGGTCCTAGGCATTAAACACATATCCTACATGGACAGAATCAAAAGAGTCCAGCTAATCTCCGTCTCATATCGCCTATTTAGAGGCGGTCTATGTTTGACTTACAAAGCCATGTCTGACCCAGCGCTGTTAAAAAAATGCTACATCTAAAGAAATTCCAATCCCTCCGCACCACATGCTCCAGAGACATCAACCTCATTACCACAATCAACAGAACATGCTGGAGGGACAGGTTTCTCACCCAGAGAATGCCCATGCACTGGAATAGACTTCCCATACATGTGAAGCACAGCACCTCACTCTTCCTCTTCAAGAGAAATCTTGATGAGTGGATGGGTAATAGAAAGTTCACCCCGGGAATCACTTCAGTGGCTCTACTTGATAGATGCACTGGGAACTAATCGGCGGCACGATGCCAGGGGACTTCTATAGGCTAGGCTTGTAAAGGCTCCAGGGCCATTAGCCTAGTACACACCTATGAACCTATGAACAACTATTTCAAATAAATGGCTTTTAAGTGACCTGTAGAAGCTAATCATTCCTCTCAACCAGCAGACATTGACAACAGGTACAAGGGCCCTTGAAAAGTAGGTGCATCCAACCAAAATGTGTGTTCTCTTTCTTTAAATTATTGGTGCCACTAGTATGTTGGTCATGCTGTGTGGTTTTCTGTGTACTGGACAGCTTTACAAATGGTGTGAAGGCGGATTCAGAAAATTGTGTGAGGGAGGTAAATCAAACCTGAAAATAGGGACATAGCTCCAAAAATAGGAACATTTTGTGCAGGGGTAAATCAGGCATGAAAATAGGAACAGTTAAAAGGCATGAAGCTTGCCAAAGGAAGACACACTGAACCACCAAGGTAGCAAGTTCCAAAGGCAAGGAACCTGAAAAGCAAAGGTACAAGCTCGAAATGTCTCGCAGCTCACCTGCAGAACTGCCAGCATCCACAAAGATTATGAATACAATGTCCGAGTGGGACAATGCAGCATGATCACTTCATTCGAATATGAGGAACCCCAGTCACCGATGAACAGCTACATTATTTTACATTGCATTGGAAGCCAAAGGAAGACAATGTGCTGGCAACTAGATGTACCAGTCAGACACCTTCCAGTGCACTTCTGCAACACTTGCAAACAATCAAATGCAGTGTTAGGGAGTCCTGGGTGTAACCATCAAAGTCAGTGTTAGGGAGTCCCGGGTGCAACCATCAAGGTCAGTGTTAGGGAGTCCCGGGTGCAACAGTCAAGGTCAGTGTTAGGGAGTCCCGGGTGCAACCGTCAAGGTCAGTGTTAGGGAGTCCCGGGTGCAACCGTCAAGGTCAGTGTTAGGGAGTCCCGGGTGCAACCGTCAAGGTCAGTGTTAGGGAGTCCCGGGTGCAACCGTCAAGGTCAGTTAGGGAGTCCCGGGCGCAACCGTCAAGGTCAGTGTTAGGGAGTCCCGGGTGCAACCGTCAAGGTCAGTGTTAGGGAGTCCCAGGTGCAACAGTCAAGGTCAGGGTTAGGGAGTCCCGGGTAAAACCGTCAAGGTCAGTGTTAGGGAGTCCCGGGTGCAACTGTCAAGGTCAGTGTTAGGGAGTCCCAGGTGCAACCGTCAAGGTCAGTGCTAGGGAGTCCCAGGTGCAACCGTCACGGTCAGTGCTAGGGAGTCCCAGGTGCAACAGTCAAGGTCAGTGCTAGGGAGTCCCAGGTGCAACTGTCAAGGTCAGTGCTAGGGAGTCCCAGGTGCAACCGTCAAGGTCAGTGCTAGGGAGTCCCAGGTGCAACCGTCAAGGTCAGTGTTAGGGAGTCCCAGGTACTGTGCACTGCAGTAATCTTGGTGGGAAGAAACAAAAGCACACTTAACTGAGAGATCATCTTGGATAAAAGGTATTTAATTTTGGAGATGCTTCACAAATGGAAGCAGGAAGATTGTACAATGGCAGACACTTGGTTTCTAAATGGCAACGTACAGTCCAGGAATACTCCTAAACTATGACACACAAACTCACAAACTCAAGCTTATAATCACCACAGATGATGCAAGTGGGAGCAAAGCTGCTGAGGAATCCCTCAAGCTCACACAAGCTCCACTGACTTAGTTTTAGAGGTGATAAGTTTCAGTCAATTCTGAATATGCCAAGAATACATGGGATCAAGGTAATTAGCAAGGGAATGCACACTTGTCACATCATTTCCTGGGATACGGAGTGATAACAGGGTACTGTTTTAAGTGTGATATGCTAAACCTCTTTCTCGCTGTAAAGATCCTACAATGAAAGCCTACAGACTGTTAACAATAGTGGACCTAACACAGAGCCACTAAGATAATCCACACTACGTGGGTAAGGAAAAAAGTGTAAATACCAGAAGAAGTCTTTTGCAATTGGTCTGAAATGGATGACAAACCACAGCAGAACCACTGAAGAGATGCCCCAGAATATGTATAAAAGCCCAATCAAAATGTCATGGTCTGTGGTATCAATGTTGCAGAGATCCAGAAGGACCAGTACTGGATAGTACCTCTGGTCCTGGGCTATAAAAAGATATGGTGAATTCAAATTAAGGACTGAAAAGAATCCATGAGCTCAGTGACTGAGAGAAAGAATTCTAAGGTTGCTTATACGTGACCTTCAACAAACATTTTTAAAAATGGAAGTTTGGAGATTGGGCAGTAGCTGTCAGAGCTCAGGACCTATAGAAGGCGTAAGTAAAAGGATAATGAAAGACTCTTTCAAGGCTAATGGAAAAGTACAGTTTTGTACCTACCATAAATGTAGATGTTCGAGTGTATACACTGCTGCAGTCATTACACTTGGGTTATCCTGCCGTCAGGTGGTTCCCCAGTTGGCCTGAGTTCCAAAGTCTTGGTCCGGCGTTGGTTGCTGTCGCCTCCTCCCTGACGTCAGTGCGACAGGGGTATATAAGATGCAGCCGATGCCATTTTCTTCAGTTTTTCTTGTCCCAGATGTCAGGTGCCCGCAAATAGGTAGGCAATTCAAATTGTTAATACAACATACATAAGAAAAGCAAACAACAACTATCAGTTACCAGCAAATACTCCCCATAGGTAGTAAAGGGTAGAAGACATAGGTACGTACCAGCAAGTAAGAGGGGAAGGAGGGAGGGTAACCTGGACTGCAGCAGTGTATACACTCGAACATCTACATTTATGGTAGGTACAAAACTGTACTATGTTCATCGTGTTACACTGCTGCAGTCATTACACTTGGGTAGAATCCCAAAGCTGAGGTAGGGTGGCTGGTTCTATAAGGTATTAGGGGTGGCTATAAGGCCCTGCAGCACAGCAGTGGCGAAGCCAGCTCTGGACTTAGAGTATAAAGGCAGAAGGTAATGCTTGGTGAAGGTATGCACAGAACTCCATGTTGCTGCTTCCAAAATATCCTTGGTAGGTACGCCTCTGAGGTAGGCAGTTGAAGTGGCTGTTGCCCTGGTGGAGTGAGATCTAATACTGCTAGGTACAGGTTTCCCATGGTGTGTATAGCAGAAATGTATACAATGTCCTATCCATTTTGAAATAGTCTGTTTTGAAATGGCTTTTCCCTGTGCTCCTGCAGCATATGCTACCAATAATTGCTCAGTTTTTCTGAAAGCTTTGGTTTTGTCCAAGTAGAAGCGCAACTGCCTGTGAATGTCCAAAGAATGCAGTAGTCTCTCCCCTTTATTCTGTGGTTTTGGATAAAAAGTTGGCAAGTGAATAGTTTGGTTTAGAGCCACATTTGATACCACCTTTGGCATAAAAGTAGGGTTAGTTCTTAAAGACACCCTGTCCTGGTGGAAAATGAGGAAAGGTTCCACCGCCATTAGTGCCTGTAATTCTGAAACTCTTCCTGCTGATGTTATTGCCAGGAGCAGAGCAGTTTTCTAAGAGATATATTTTAAATCTGCTGTGTTAGCTGGCTCAAAAGGAGGTAAAGTTAATTTTTCCAAAACAAAGTTGAGGTCCCAAGTTGGAGTAGGTGCTCTACGGGGCAGTCTTATGTTTTTAGCCCCTCTGAGGTACTGTTTTAACAAAGGATTAGAAAAAATTGGTGGATCCGTGTTGTAATGAGCAGATATGGCAGAGGCGTGATCTTGATGGATGAAAAGGAGAGGCTTTTGTCCAGCATCTCGGTTAAATATTGTAGTATCTGAGGAATGTTTGGGACAAGAGGGTCAAGGCTGTGAGCCTGGTTCCAGGCAAAGAATCTCTTCCATTTATCCGAATAGGCTTTCCTGGTGCTAGGCCTTCTGGCCTCCAGAATGACATCCATAACAGCTTTGGAGAGAGACATTGCTTGCTTGACTAAGGAATCTTCCATGCAGCTAGGTTTAAGGTCTTTAGCTGGCTGTGAAGTATCTGATTGTTGTGCTGAGTCAGCAGATGTGGGATTTGAGGCAAAATCCAGGGTGGCTCTTGTGCTAATTTCTTTAAGATTGGCCAACAGTGCTGGCGTGGCCAGTCTGGTGCAATTAGGATCATCTTTGGCTCTTCTTGCCTGGCTTTTATGAGTACCTTTGGAAGGAGAGGTAGTGGTAGGAAAGTGTATACTTGTAGGTTTTTCCAGCTGAATGAGAGGGCATCCACTTTCCATGCTTGCGGATGGTAACTCCTTGTGCAAAATTTGTGTAGCTGGCAGTTCATTGGGGATGCAAACAGATCTATGTCTGGGCTCCACCATTTCTGTGTTATCATTCTGAATATTTGTGGCTTCAATTCCCATTCGTGGAGATCCATGATGTTTCTGCTTAAGCCGTCTGCCAGTGTGTTTTTCTCTCCTCGCAGGAATTGTGCTTCAGATGAACATGATAGTTTAGAGCTGTGTTCCACAAGGTCATGGCTTGTCTGCAGAGGGGGTAGGAGTGAGTGCCCCCTTGCTTGTTTATGTACCACATAACTGTGGTGCTGTCTGTCTTTAGTAATGGTTGTCCTGGATGCAGCAGGTCCTTGAAAGCTATAAGGGCATTTTGTACAGCTAGCATCTCTTTTTGACTGATGTGAAAATGCCTTTGTTGTGCGTGCCACTTGCCCTTAATACATTTTCCTGCCATGTGTGCTCCCCCAGACGTAATCTGATGCATCTGTTGTCAGTGTTTGCCTAGCTGTGGGTTGAGTAAAAGGCTGTCCCTTGTTGAGGTGACAAGCTTGAGCCCACCATCAAAACTCCTGTTGAAGGCAAGGAATTAGTGGTATAACTGTTTCCAAACTTTGACAGTGTTGAGACCAGACACTCTTTAGGTACCATTGTAGTTTCCTCATATGCAGTCTGGCATATGGAATTAGTAGTATGCAAGATGCCATGTAACCAAAGGCCTGCAGAATTTTTCATGCAGGGAGTTGGATCTTTGTTGCCATCAACTGAAAGTACTGAGTCAGTTGTCCTTGCTTGTCTGGCATGAGATAAGCCATCTGGGCCGTTGTGTTCAAGCTGGCACCCAGGAATATTATCTCTTGTGAGGGCACTAGTTTTGATTTCTTTTCGTTTACTGTGTACCCCAGGCAACTTAATAACTTTTTTACAAACACCAGATGCTTTAGAAGAATGTCCTTGCTCTCTGCTTGAATCAGGCAGTAGTCCAGGTACGGATAAATCTGAATTCCTTTCTGCCTGCAAAATGCAATTACTGGTGCCAGGCACTTTGTGAAGACCCTGGGCGCGGTAGATAAGCCAAAGGGCAGTGCAGAGAATTGATAGTACATTGAACCAGCTATGAATCTGAGGTATCTTCTGCAGTTTTGTCTGATAGGGACATGCAGGTATGCCTCCTTGAGGTCCAAGGTCACGAGCCAAGCTTTCTTGCCCAGCATGGGAACAAGCTGCTGTAGTGTCAACATTTTGAATTTCGGAAAATCCAGGTAAGTGTTTAGAGAAGAAAGATCCAGAATGGGCCTCCAGGCTTTGTCCTTTCTGGGAACCAGAAAGAGTCTTGAGTAAAATCCTTGTCCTTGCTCCTGTGGGGGTACCCTTTGAATAGCTCTCATATCCATGAGTGCTGTAATTTGTTTTTGAGCCTCTGCCCATTGATTTGGTGGCAGGTTTGGCATTCCTTTTAACCTTGGCAGAGTGTGAAAGTGGAACCTGTAACCTAGAGATACAATTCTGAGAACCCATTTGTCTTTGGTGATCCAATGCCAATTGTGATAGAAAAGTGCCAGTTTTCCTCCAAAGGGGGCTGCCAAGAGAGAGCTGTTTGGCAGCTGTAGTGGGAAGTCATTGAGGCTGCTTTTTATATGGTTGGGTCCTGTCTTCCCCTTCTTTCTGGCCTGGTGCACCCCATTGTAGAGACCTGTAAGGACCTTGTGGTTGACCTCTACCTCTTGGACGTCTGTATCTGCCCCTTTGAGGTCTGTTTGTAACTGGAAAGGACCAATTCTTTGTTGGCCAATTTCTGCTAAATCGAGGAGGCTGAACCTGTAAGAAATCCTTCACTGTTTGCATAGATTTTGCCTTATCCTCCATTTTCTTTAATACCTCTTCTGCCTTCACTCTAAATAACACATCCTGCTGCAAAGGTGCATGTTATAGTCTTGCTTTAACATGATCTGGTAACGTATGTTCTTTTAACCAAGCATGTCTTCTAATGACAGAGCCTGTAACTGCTGCTCTAAAGGAGGCCTCTAAAGAATCAAAACCACATTGCAAAGTATGTTTTCCCACTTGTTCAGCTCCATGCAATAAATCCTGCATTTCTTTAAAATTAGGAGGATCTGAATCTGGAAGCATTTTTTGTTTCAACTGAGACATCACAAATTGCTGATATTTTAGCATGTGAAACTGGCAATTTAAAGCTCTCATTGCTAAAGTTGCAGATGTATATACTTTCTTTCGCCATCTGTCTAATGCTCTGGAATCTCTGTCAGAGGGAACTGGATTTTTTGCTGATGAGGCCTTAATCCCTTTGGGCCCCTGAGAAATAGTTTCAGGGTCAGCAACAGGGCTTTTATACAGAAATTTGTGTGAGTCAGGGACTCTGTAGTATCGGTCAGGTTTAACTGGGGCTGGAGGCAAGGAATCAGGATCTAAGCTGGATTCAGTATACACATCATCATCCACAATATCTAACACTGGCGAAATAGCAAGGGGTCTGTGTTGAGGTAATAAAAGGAAGTCTCTGAGCCTTTTCTTGGATTCTGAGTAATCCTGGCCTTCCCAATGGAAATGCTCCCTCATGGTATGCAAGGTTTCCCCAAAGGAGTAGTCCTCAGGTGGAGAGGCTGATGGAATTGATTCCTCAGCATCAGAGCCCTCATATGGGGGCAAAGAATAATCTAGGTCTGAGGATGAATCTGAAGAAATGGACACCTGCATCCTGTCTAGGCCTTTTATCAGGAGGGGGGGGTGGGATCCCCTGATCAAAGTGATAAGGTCTTCGGCCATTTTGAGCATTTGTTTCTTAGGCATGGAGGCCTATCCTTGAGAATGCTGTATTTGTTTCTTTGTTTTTAAAGGAGGCTTAGACTTAGCAGAGGGTTTAATGCTTAACTGAGTAGGTCTGAAAACACCCTCTGAAGCTGCGGGTTGCTCAGCTACTCCGGATCCCTCTGAAGGGTTAGTTTCGGTAGGGTGAAAAACTTGCACATCTGAAGGCCCAGCCATCTCCACGTGGGAGTCGGAGGCGGCCTGTGGTTCTGCAGAAGCAGTCATCAGGGACTGCGAAGGCGCCTCGCTGAAAACCGGAGAACTGGTGACTGGCCTAGGAGAGGGCTTCGTCGTCAGTTTTGGGCCTCGGATGCCTGTCCTTGTCTTTGTGGTTTTTAAGTATTCCGGTCGTCGGAAGTTCCGACGGCATGGGGTAATTGAATTTTCTGCTAAAATAATGTCGAGAAAAATCAAACTGACGTTTAATAGTGCACTTGTTAAACCTAGCACAAAACCGACAACCAGTGACATTGTGGTCTGGGCCTAGGCATGGGATACAATAGGAATGGAAATCCTTATGAGGTATTTGCTTCCCACAAGAAATACAGTTATTAACTTTTACTGACATCGGTCAGAGGCAAGAAAAAGTTTCCCTAATGGGGTACTTAGCTTTGTAGAAGACTTCGGTTCTGCATTCGGAATGAAAATCTCAGGAGTTGGCCGACCGGCACTTGCGAACTGCTTTTGCTTCGGGCACCGCGCGTCAAGAAAGACTGAAGAAAATGGTGTTGGCTGCATCTTGTATACCCCTGTCGCACTGATGTCAGGGAGGAGGCGACAGCAACCGACGCCGGACCAAGACTTTGGAACTCAGGCCGACTGGGAAACCGCCTGACGGCAGGATAACCCAAGTATAATGACTGCAGCAGTGTAACACAATGAACATCTCCTCAAGCCTCAAAAGAACAAACAAAAATTTGAAATATCACCAGACCAAAGACATCAAGATTAGCATGGCCACTTTAACAAACAGTATATTATACAGGACTATGATCAGGTGTTTGATCATAACCTGGTTATTATGCGTTCAAGACATGGATGCCAAGAAATTCACCTCAGGAATCTTGGGATCTACGTCAAGAACACAATTTATGCTAAGCTGTGAGACTATCATAAATCTTTGTAGAACAAATACTTGTTTTTAGTCTTTTTTAATTTAATTGCATTTTTTTAAACCGTTTGGTTTAACACTGCTACATACTCAAGTGTGCTAGCTTGCACTGCATTTGAATTGTTTTTACTGCTGTTTTAGCTACTTTTCTGTATTAAGAAAAAAAAATTTGAAGCATGTTTCCTACCTTTCTGTGTTCAGATTTGCTGTACCTAGGACTGTATGCAAGCTTCTGAGCCCCCAAAGCTTTCTATGTTGGAGGGAAGCCTTCTAGCTTATCAGTGGAAGTGGTAAGCACTAGGTAACCTATCTACCACATAAGGGGTGGTTCTGGTCCAGAAATTGTAGTTACTGGCCATTTGGGCAGTTTTTCATCTCTCTCAGCTTTCTGATTTAAATGCCCGCATTTGCACTTGTTTCCCCCCTTTCCTGTAACTAGTTTAGTCCAGATACAGCTTATTAGTTTTAGCACTTGAATTTGCTTATTCGAGATCAGCACTTGCTCAGAACTTGTTGTAAGCACTAAATAAGCTACTAATTACTACAGCACTAAACCTTCCTCATTACCTAGAGGAAAACAGTTTTGGTACTTACTTTTCTCACTAGCTTAGAGAAAAAACGCTATTGTAGTCAACTTTCCTCACTTATCTAGAGGAAAATATTTTTTTTATTCAGTATGTCCAAGGGTCAAGCTCCCAGTGTTCTCTCCTGTCTATTTGATGAATCTGGGCATCTTGGGGCAATGTAGAAATTGCCTCATGTACACAGACAACCCTCTCCTCCTACCACCCAACACTACAACCTGTGAGAGATGCACTTATCTAGCCAAACTGGAGGTAAAGCTCTCTCCAACCAAGACTGAACTTGACAGTCAAGATGAGAAGGTAAACACTTGCACCACACCACACTCATCACATAGTCTCACGAAATCTACACCACCAAAATCCACACATAGAAACAAAAAAACATTTGCGGAGGCTCTCAACAATAATCTGCTCAAGCAACAGAGACCACCAAAGCAGAAATGCAAACAACCTCCACCCCCTATCACAACCCAAATGAGACACAGTCCACAGACTCAGTGTGCCACTCAGCCACAGCCAATAAGGCAAAACATCGCACCTAACACACTAGTCATAGGTGACTCTATAGTCAGGCACACGGATGTCCCACTCACCAGGCTAAACAAGGAGAAGGTTACTGTCAGCTGCCTGTCAGGTGCCAGGATCTGCCACATAACCCACGCACTCAGGTCACTCCACAACAAGTACAAATATGACTCTGCCATTGTCCATGTTGGTGTGAATGACCTGAGACGTACCTCCCTGGACTATATGAAGAGAGACATGGAAGAGCTCTCCAATCTTGTAGCCCAGGCAGGTATGACCCTAGCCCTGAGTAGCATTGTGCCATCACCCAAAATGATACAGCAGTACAAGGACAAAATGATTGACTTCAACAATTGGCTAAGTTTCTGGTGTCATTCTAAAGGGATCCAGTATCAGTCAGCCTGGGATGACATGGTCGACAGACCACGATGCTTTGCCAGAGATGGCCTGCACCTGTCACCCCTGGGATTCCGGATACTGGCTAAGGTTCTTGCCGCCCCTATAGTGCCTTTTTTAGGCAAGGTTCAAATGACAAATTCACCACTATAACAGGAACAGGCAAGCACTGAGGGTGATGCTACTCCATGCTAGAAGTCTAAAGCTCAAAATGCACTCACTCGAGGCACTCCTTAAAATGGAGAACATCGATATCTGTGCAGTGACTGAGACCTGGTTCAAGGCTACAGAGAGCACCCCTGCACTACCAGGCTATAACTCATACCACATCTTTTAGCCATGTAACCTGGACCGGCAAACCAAAGGTGGAGGTGTGTCCATATTCATTAAGGATATCCACACCTCCAGGCTAGTTGCTCAACATAATGCAGCCGAGGTTATCCAAGTTCAACTAACTCTGGGAAAAACTGCAATCCAAATTGTAGCTTGCTACAGATCTCCCACCATGCCCCAGGATTCCCACTCCTCTTTTCTTGAAGTACTGGAAAATATCAGGGTTCAACCAAACACCCTAATAATGGGCGATTTCAACTACCCCACCATTAACTGGGAAAACTACTCATGTACCGATTCCTTCGCTCAACTCTTTCAGGAATTCATAAACTCCAAGGCCCTGGATCAACTTATCCACACCCCCACCAGGGGCAACAATATCCTAGATCTAGTCATTACCAACATGAGTGACCGGTGTTCCACACCTGAAGTCAACACCTCATTGGTCCGATCCGACCATAAGCTAATTACCCTAGATATCCACATCCTGTCCCCCACCTCCCATTAAGGAAACTACGGTAAAAAATTTCTCCAAAGCCAACTTCATGCTTCTTAAGACAGAAGTGGTGAACTTCATGACACCCATGCAGATGGACAATACAGTTACGACTATTGAATCCTACACAATTGCACTTTATAAGCAGTTACACGAGTGCATGGATCATGCTATCCCAAACAGAACCAAGATGCGATCCTCCAAAAAAAAGGAAGCCAATCTGGAGGTCCCCTGCCATAAACAAATTGTACAACAGAAGAAACTGTTGCGAAAGAGAGTAAAATCCCATGAGTGGAGGAGCTCCCTGGTCAGCCTCAGTAAGAAGCTACGATACCTGATAAAATCCTCCAAAGCTAGTTATGAAATCAAAATCGCCACTGATTCTAAAGACAACCACAAAGCATTCTATAGCTATGTCACGAATCTCAATGGCAACACTCAGATCTGCTATGAGTTACAGCACAATGGCACTAAATATATAGACCCAACTGATATGTCCAACATCCTGGCAGATAGGTTCAGTGCTAACTTTACCCCCCCTCACCCCCTAAAGAGCCCATCTCTATACTGAAAGAATGCAAAGTTCCTGTAATCACGGCTGCACAGGTAAAAACCACATTCTCCAAAGCCAAGAATACAGCATCTATGGGACCAGACAACATCCCAGGCTGCATTCCACACGAACTACAGAATGAACTTGCACCCCACCTAAGTATCATGTTCAATCATGGCCTCACCTTAAGCTTTGTGCCCGCTGAATTGCGTACAGCGATGGTTATCCCACTCCACAAGGGAGGAGCCACCACGGACCCCGGGAACTACTGCCCTATTAGCCTAACGAGCCTGGTCTGCAAGGCCATGGAACGTATCATCATGGAACTTATAAACAAAGACATTGGTAATCTCCAAACTCTGGACCCCACCCAGTTTGGGCTTGTAAAAGGCAGATCAATAGACGTCTTTGAAGCAGTCACCAAAGCCGTAGACGAGGGTAAGGTGCTTCACACAGCCTATCTAGATCTTGCCAAGGCTTTTGACACCATCCCCCACTCTGGAATTATAGATAAACTCACTAAACTAGGTAAAAATCTCAATGTCACAAAATGGGTTGCCAACTGGCTCACTGACAGAACCCACATTGTGAAAGTAACAGACTCCAAATCAGACTTCAGACCAGTGACAAGTGGAGTACCACAGGGTTCAGTCCTGGGTCCTCTCCTGTTTGGTATCTACTTCTCTGAAGTACAGGTTAACACTGAAGGTCTTTGGCTAACGAAGTTCGCAGATGACTGCAAACTAGGAGCCATAATCGAAACACCTAACTATGTGGACATCCTACAAAAGGGCCTCACTGAAACAGACACCTGGTGTCAAAGCCATGGCCTCCAGCTCAATGCCAAAAAGTGCACTGTCATCCCCTTTGGTAAAAACTCTGTACCCATGAACTACAACATAGGCGGTAGTATACTTAACACCGAAAGTGTGATAAGAGACCTTGGGACACAGGTGGACAGTAGTCTCTCCTTTGATAATCACATCGCCACCGTAGTCAGGAAATCCTTCTACGTGGCACACCATCACAAAAGGTTTCTCATCCAGAAAAAAAGAGGTAATTGTTCCCTTCTATCACTCATTAGACCCATTATAGAATACAACGCCCCTTTTGGTGTGTACCTCACAAGACATCTACAACTGGAAAGGCCACAGAAATACCTCACAAAGAGGATTACTGGCCTCAAACAAATGCCCTACGCATACAGTCTCAAAAAACTCAAGCTTTACTCCATCGTATATCGCCTACTCAGAGGTGATCTCTGCTGAACATACAAAGTTATGTCAAACCCAGAGCTGTTGGACATGTTCCACTTAAAGAAGTCCCAATCCTTCCGAGCTACACACTCTAGGGACATAAACCTTGTCACCACAATAAATAGAACATGTCGGAGGGATAGATTCCTGTCCCAGGGACTTCCCATACTCTGGAATAAACTACCTATCTATATCAAACAAAGCTCCTCATTAGTACTCTTCAAGATTGGGTGGGAAATCGGAAATTCACCCCGGGGATCACTTCTGTGGCTCTGCTCGACAGTGGCACAGGAAAATAATTTTCTTGGCTGGCAAAAGCCAAGGTACCTTTTTGGCTGGGCTTGTATAGGCCCTAGTGCCAATAGCCTAGTACCTACCTATGAACATGGAGCTTTACCTGCTCCATGTACTACTAGTTATAAAGGGGAAAAATCAGCAAGTGTTTTCCCAATTTTCAAGGCATAAAATATTTAGTGAGCACCGTCAAGAAAGTGACTAACACAAAGCATTATGTTAACAGTTACCTTATCTTACCTCTCAGCTGTCTAGGCTTTCACAGGAAGTCCAGATTACGGATTCATATTTTTGGTCTGTTCCTCATAAAATCTGTGGTTTTCAGATAAACCACTGAGGATCAAAGTCACTAAATAATGCCATGCATTTGAGTTTCAGAGTTTGTATCCTTCAAAAAAATGGATGCTGACTCATCCCGTTATTCTTGCAACCAGTGTTGGCCAATTAATTAGCTAATTAGATAATGTGGTAATTCTAATTAATCAGAATAGCCATCTAATTCTAATCAGGTGTTTTGAACCAATTCTAATTAAAATGTCTTAATTAGAAGCTTAGATATATTTTACAATTGAAATAAAATTGCATAACAAGTTTCTGTTATGTATTTACCAGTGACTGAAATGTGGTAATATAATAGTGTATTAACTTACCATCTTTACCGTACCAGCAACCCATTCCAGTTTCAGTTCCGAAACACACTTTACCTAGTTACCTACACCATGCTTAACTTCAGTCTCCTGTTTACTGCTTAGTTTGACTGCAAACATGGCAGACTGCTCAAGAAATACCGGTTAAGGTTGCAACTATTTTCATTTAAACTAAATGGTATAAATAAGTCAAATTTCTGGAGCATGTAAGGCCTGCAAGAAAAGAATTACTGGTGATTGGAAGCCAACAAGGGTGACATCTAACTTTGTAAATCACTCAAAGCTGTATAATCCTGGCAACTACAGCACTTGAGGCAGAAAAAAAAACATGAAAAGAAGAACCCACAACAGGATCTGGATATTTGTTCTCTGACTAAATATTTTCATCTGTAGTCAGAAAGCATTTTGAGCGACAGAGTCGATGCTGTCATCAAACTTGTCATGCTAGATCTGTTTCCTTTGAGTTTGGTTGAAAAAGAAAGATTTCATTTTCTAATACGTATCCTACAACCATTGTAGCAATTCAAACCAGAGCAAAGTTTACCATGCAAGTTCACGATCAGTGCAGACAGGTGATAAAACACAACCGAGATGAACAATTCTTAGTACTGCTGTGCCCAAGCTGATATATGGTCCAGTCAGCGTATGCATGGCTACTTTTAGAGTAAACCTGTCATTCATACACAACCAGAAGATGAAAACCCAACTAGTGACCATGAAGAGGTTTTCTGGCTCACATACGGCAGAAAACATTTACGTAATTTATCAAGCTGTTATGAAATAATTCACAAGTCAGACAACAGTTGTTAAATAGTCACAGATCACAGATAATGCTGCAAACATGGAGAAGGCACTCCTGAAGCCTGTTGATGTGACAGATGTAGGTGAAGAGGAGTAAGATGATAAAGATGAAGCAAGAGAAGAGGTGGAAAGTAGTTTTGTACCTACCATAAATGTAGATGTCCGATAGGTATGCATCTGCAGTCCTAACATATGGGTTGTCCTGCCTCAGGCAGCCCTTCGGTCGGCTGGATTCCAAAGTCTGGGTCTGGCCTCGGCTGATGTTGCACTTCACCCGAAGTCATAGCTGCTGTTCATTGGGTATAAAGGCATCAGCCGACGCCATTTTCCTCTGTTTCTTGCCCCAGATGCCAGGTGCCCTCTAGGAAGGCTAAATTTGGATAAATGCAAATAATTCCAAACAGTAGAGAGCAGACAATATATATATATATATATATATATATATATATATATATATATATATATACACAAACAAATACACCATAATAGTTTCCCCCAGCTAGCTAAAGGAGGGGTAAATACCCTAGGAGTACCACAGAGGGGAAGGAGGGTGGGTAATCCTGACTGCATATGCATACCTATCGGACATCTACATTTATGGTAGGTACAAAACTGTACTATGCCCTTCAAGGATGCATCTGCAGTCCTAACATATGGGTAGAATACCATAGCCAAACTGGGGGAGTAGGCACTAAGATAAAGATGGTGTAGTTAAGATCCCTTGCAAAACAGCAGTTGCAAAACCTGCTCGGGATCTAGAGTATAAGGGAAGATTAAAATGCTTGGCAAATGTATGCACGGAGCTCCAAGTAGCAGCCTCTAAAATGTCTCTGGTAGCCACTCCTCGTAGGAAAGCTGTAGTGGTGGCTGTAGCTCTTGTGGAATGAGGTCTGATATTTTCAGTTGTTGTCTTTCCATGAAAAGAGTAACAAAATCAAATACAATTTCCTATCCATTTTGAGATTGTCTGTTTTGAAATTGCTTTCCCTTGCATTCCTGTTGCATATGCTACCAGAAGCTGGTCAGTCTTTCTGCTGGTCTTAGTTCTGTCCAGATAGTAGCGTAATTGTCTGTGCACATCCAAGGTATGTAGCAGTCTTTCCCCCCTGTTCTGTGGGTTGGGGAAGAATGTAGGTAAATGAATCGCTTGGTTCAATGCCACTCTGGAAACTACTTTTGGCATAAAGGTAGGGTTAGTTCTCAGAGAGACTCTATCCTGATGGAAGATTAGGAAAGGTTGTACTGCCATTAATGCCTGTAACTCAGATACCCTTCTTGCTGAAGTGATTGCTAGCAGGAAAGCAGTTTTCCAAGACCAGAACTGTAGTTCTGCTGTTGCTGCTGGTTCAAAAGGGGGAAGTGTTAACTTTTCCAGCACAAAGTTGAGATCCCAAGTAGGTAAAGGTGGTTTCCTTGGAGGTTTTACATTTTTGATTCCTCTCAAAAACTGCCTGAGTAGAGGATGAGAAAAGACAGGAGGGTCCATGTTGTATTCTGCTGAAATTGCTGATGCATGAATCTTAATGGAGGAGTAAGACAGGCCATTGTGGAACAGTTCTGCTAAGTATTCCAGGATGTGTGCTATGTTTGCCAATGAAACATTTTCTCCTTTGGCTGCACTCCAAATGAGGTATCTTTTCCACTTGGCTGAATAAGTTTTCCTAGTGGAGGGTCTGCGTGCCTCCAGGATAATGCCCTTAACCCTCTGAGATAAATATGGGTTATTTTGTTTTATGCAATATTCCAAGCAGCTAGCTGCAGAGTTTTCAAGGTTGGATGCAGGATCTTGTAGTTGTTCTGTGTTAGAAGTAAGGGACATAGAGGTAGATGCCATGCGTGTGTCCGAGACATGCTTCTCAGCAGTGGGTACCAATGTTGCCTTGGCCAGTCTGGAGCTATCAGGATTATCCTTGGCTGATCCTCTCTGATCTTCAGTAGGACTTGGTACATCAAAGGAAGAGGTGGGAATGCATATGCTGTCAGGTTTTTCCAGCTGAAGGAAAGGAGTCCACCCTCCAAGCAAGTGGGTGGTAAGCTCTTGTGCAGAATTTCTTCAATTGGTGGTTGTGTGGGGAGGCGAACAGGTCTATTTCTGGTAGTCCCCATTTCTTTGTTATGGCTTTGAATATATCTGGATGCAGCATCCATTCGTGAGCATCCGTGGTAGTTCTGCTTAAGGTGTCTGCTAGAGAATTTACTTTTCCTGGTACAAATCTGGCCTGAAGTTGAATGTTGAGATTCAGGGCCATATTCCACAGGTCCATTGCCATCCAGCATAGAGGATATGAGTGAGTACCTCCCTGTTTGTTGATGTACCACATGACTGTGGTATTGTCCGTCCTTATCAGCAGATGACCCTGTTGAAGTAGTGGTCTGAATGCCTGGATCGCATGTTTCACTGCCAGCATCTCCTTTAGATTTATGTGTAGACTCAGCTGGTCTTGGGTCCATAGGCCTTGTACACATTTGTCCACCATGTGTGCCCCCAGCCTAGGTCTGAGGCATCCGTGGTGATGGTCTGGCTTGGATGAGGTTTTTGGAAAGGCAATCCTCTGTTCAACTGACAGGCCTGAGCCCACCACAGGAATTCTTGCTTCAGGCATGAAATTATTGGAATCTGGGCTTCTAGACTGTGCTTGTGTTGAGACCATACATTCCTTAGGTACCATTGTAACTTTCTCATATGCAGCCTGGCATGCGGAATCAATATTATGCAGGATGCCATGAAACCCAGGGCTTGCAGGACTTTCCTTGCAGTAAGCTGAGTTTGTTTTGTTAATGTCATGAAGTAACCTGGTAGTTGCTTTTGTTTTTCTTCTGTGAGACAAGCCATCTGAGTTGGTGTGTCCAGTTCTGCACCCAAGAATGTCATCCTTTGGGATGGTACTAGTCTTGACTTTTGCATGTTGACTGTGTATCCCAAGGCTTGCAATAGTTGTATGACATTTTCCAAATCTTTTGTTAATTTTGCCTTGCTGTCCGCTTGTATTAGGCAGTCGTCCAGGAATGGGTAAATTTGAATTCCCTGAAGCCTGCAATGAGCAATTACTGATGCCAGGCATTTCGTGAATACTCTGGGCGCAGTAGATAAGCCAAAGGGCAATGCTGAGAATGGATAATGCTCTGATCCTGCAAGAAATCTGAGGTGTCTTCTGCAATCTGGTCGAATAGGGACGTGCAGGTATGCCTCCTTGAGATCTAGAGTCACCAGCCAAGACTCCTTGCCCAGCATGGGAAGAAGCTGCTGGAGGGTCAGCATTTTGAATTTTGGAACAATGAGGTATGTGTTCAGTGCGGACAAGTCGTGAATAGGTCTCCATTGATTTTCTTTTCTTGGTACAAGGAAAAGCCTGGAGTAAAAACCTTGGCCTTGTTCCATTGGTGGTACCTTTTCTATAGCTCTCATACTTAGTAAGTTGTTGATTTGTCTTAGAGCTTCTGTTTTTTGGCTTGGTGGCAGGTTTGGCATTCCCCTCTTTTTTGGTAGAGTGTGGAAGTGAAACCTGTAGCCCTTGTCTATTGTTTGCAAAGTCCATTTGTCTCCTGTAATGTAATGCCAGTTGTCGGAAAATAAGGCTAGCTTTCCGCCCAAGGGAGCTTCCAGTTTTTCCCTGGTAGGCGGTATCAGAGCCAAGTCATTGTGTCTGTCCTGTGGAAGTGGTTGTAGTTGAATCTGTGGCAGTACTTCGCTGGTTGGTAGGTTGCCACTGACGTCCCCTGTAGGCACCCCTAGATTGATTTCTGCCTCTTGGGCGTCTATTTCTGCCTCTGTGTTCTCTGGAGCTGTCTGGAAAGGACCAATTCTTCGAGGGCCAATTTCTGCTAAACCTCTGAGGTTGGACCTGTAAGAAATCCTTGACTGTTTGGACAGATTTTGCTTTTTCTTCCACCTTCTTTAGAACCTCCTGTGCAGGGGAGCCAAACAAACTTTGTTTCTCCATGGGAGCATCTAGGATTTTTGATTTAACATGGTCTGGTAAGGATTGTTCTTTTAACCATGCATGTCTTCGAATCACTGTTCCAGTCATAGCTGATCTAAAGGAAGCCTCCAGTGCATCATAGCCACATTTTAAGAAATGGTTACTGACTTGCTGAGAGTTATGTACCAAATCCTGAAGAGACTTGCGGTCTATGGGTTCAGGAGAGGACAGTTTTTTATTTAGCTGGTCTAACAAATTCCTGATACTGAATCATGTGAAATTGACAGTTTAAGGCCCTAGCCGAAAGAGCAGCAGAAGTATAAACCTTTTTACCCCATCTCTCTAATGCTCTAGATTCCCTTTCAGAGGGAAGAGGGTTTTTGGCAGAAGCAGCTGCCACACCTTTAGGGCCCTGTGAAATGGTTTCGGGGTCTGCAACAGGAGCCTTATACAAATGGTAGTGTGTGTCCGGGACCCTGTAATATCGGTCAGGCTTGGCAGGGGCCGGAGGGAGAGAATCAGGGGCAGTACAGGCATCATTAAATGCATCATCAACGACTGTTAGTACTGGAGGAATGGCTAAAGGCCTATGCTGTGGTAAGTGTAAAAAAGTCCTTAGCCTTTTCCTTGAATCTGAAAAATCCTGGCCCTGCCATTGGAAATGTTCCCTCATAGCATGTAAAGTTTCTCCAAAAGAAAATTCTTCTGGAGGAGAAGCAGAAGGAATGGAGTCTTCTGCATCAGAATCCTCATAAGGAGAATATGGGCCTTCCTGAGGGTCTGAAATGTCTGAGCCATCCGAGGAATAGTCCGTAGAGACAGGTTCCGGGGGTTCAGTCCTAGGCCTCTTATCTGAAGGGGGCTGAAAGGCCCTGTCTGGGTGAGGTTGGGATCCCCTGATCAAAGAAATGAGATCCTCAGCCAGGCTGAGTATTTGAGAACTAGAGGTAGGCCTATGTGAGGGAGTTTTAGCAGGTAAGGCCTTAGAAGATTTAGCTGCTTTAGCCCTGGCAAAAGCCTTGATGGACATAGAAGCAGGGGGTCTAGCAGCCCCACATGCAGGGGTAGATATGTCTAAAGGAATAGTGTCTGACAAGTCCTGGGTGCCTGCTTCTGTAGCAGTAAATTCAGTAGCAGATGCAACCATGCTCTGTGAGGCCTCGGCTATAGGAGGCATGCTTTCGGCCTAAGGAAGAACCGGAGACTCGGTTTCAGCCGAAACCGAGACACTCGCGGTTGGCCTGACCGTGGTTTCAGCCGAAACCACGGGCCGCGAGTGTCGGTCCTTTTCCTTGCGCTTTTTAGCTATTTGTGTAGTCGGAGTTTCCGACGGCATTTTGTAAGCAAAAGCGGGACCAAAAAACTCCTCTGCAAACTCCGACCGACGTCTAAGTGTCCGTCGGTTGAAGGAAGCACAGGCTAGACAAGCTGATACGTCGTGGTCTGGGCCTAAACAAGGGAGGCAGTAAGAGTGGAAATCCTTATGAGGTATTTGTTTCCCACAAGTTAAACAATTATTTACTTTTTCTGACATCGGCTGAGGCAAGAAAGAGCCCCCAACGGGGTACTTAGCTTTTTAGAAGTCTTCGGTAGAAGAAATCTCTGGATCTGACCGACCAGCACTTGCGAACAGCTTCTGCTTCGGGCACCACGCGGCAAGAAAGACCGAGGAAAATGGCGTCGGCTGATGCCTTTATACCCAATAAACAGCAGCTATGACGTTGGGTGAAGTGCGACATCAGCAGAGGCCAGACCCAGACTTTGGAATCCGGCCGACCGAAGGGCTGCCTGAGGCAGGACAACCCATATGTTAGGACTGCAGATGCATCCTTGAAGGACATCATGTTCCAGTTGATTGGGAACAACTTGAAGAACAGGGAAGCAGTAGTCCAGTACCTGTGTGCTATGCGTGCATGGCACACACTTTGTAGTTGGTAGTTCACTTTGGACCTGCTGAAGCCTCACTAAAAATAACCAATGTCCTAGCTAAATGTAACAGTTTCACGTCAGCTCTTCATATGTTATGCAGAGCTATGGAGTTGGAGGCAGAAGCATCGAACCGAATTCCATCCTCAAACAGCAAACTGTCAATGATTTCAGCAATTAAGATCGAATCACAACTTTAACTCTTCAGCGAGTCTGCAATATTCTGTTATCCAGAATTATTCTCACACCAAATGACTTTGCTGTAATATGAGAAATGGAGTAGCTAGAGTCCATTTGAAGTGGCTACTGTTCGCCTCCAATCTCAAGTTGTGACGAGCAGTCAGATTCTACCAACAAAAGTTGGCTTGAAGAAATAGAGAATATTGTAGTACAGCATTGCACATCAATCAAGTCAGGTCTCTTGCATTGTTGAGCACAGATGTGATTATCAGTTTCACCAGGCACATTGCCTGATCGCCACAGCTGTGGATCCATGATTCAATCTGAGGTGGACAACAGATCCAGGTGACAGCAACGCAGCATGACAGGCACTGACTGAGATGCAAGTACTAAATCAATCATATAAACATGGGCTACCTGCATAAGTCGTCGCCCATGCACCAATACCAGGGCAACTATCAGCTTCACAGCCAGACATTCTGTTTTCGTACATGATGGAAAACAGCACACCAACAAACAGCTCTGAATCAGAATTGGAATTGTATTTGTCATCACCAAGTAGCAGCTTGGAGCTGCTAGTCTACTGGAGTGACAATGCATGCCAAGAATCATTTCCAGCCTTATACAAGTTGCATCTTAAGCACCACTGTACACCTGCTACTTCAGAAAAAGTTGAAAGGGTTTTCAGTACTGCTGGCTGCATTGCTTTAGCTAGACAAAGTAGACTTGGTGATACATCACTGGAGTTGCTTGTCACTGCCAAGTGCAACAGAGACCAATTGATGAACATTACTATTTACTGATTTTACTATTTTATGTTTTTAAATATTTTATTGTGCAGTTATTTAGCTAAACGTGATTTAGGCTCCTAGGATTATAGGACGTTACTAGGCTATTGGCCCTGAGGCCCTTACAAGCCTAGCTAAGAATTTAGCCCATGTTCCAACAAATCACACCCAATGCCCCATGTCCAGCAGGGACACAGGTGGAATCCCAGGTGTGTGTTTCCTGTTTCCCATCCAGTTATCCAGGTTGTGCTTAAAAAGGGTTAATGAGGTACTCTGCTTCATGTGGAGAGGGATTCTATTCTACAGAAGTGGGAGTCTCAAATCTGTCCCAATAACAAGTCCTATTGATGTCACAGACCAGGTTGAGGTTGCACGTGCGGGTTACTCGAGTGGAGCTTGACTTGTGGATATGCAGCAGTCCCATCAAGGTGGGGTCTGAGATGGCTTTGTATACCAGACAGAGCTCTCGTCTGAAAAGTCTGTACGAGACTGAGAAGAGGGACAGGGCTTTTAGCCCATCTGTGTAAGGTAGATGTTTGAGGCCCTGGATTCTCCTGGTGAGGAACTTCTGTGGTCTTTCCCAGCTGCTGCATGTGCTTTGTGAGGTAGAAGCCGAAAGGAGCATTGTACTCAATAATGGACCTTATAAGGGAAGAATACAGAGATTATAAGGGAAGAATACAGAGATTTTATTATCTCCTTGTCCCTGGATGAGATATCCTTACTAATGACGAGGGCCATGTAGAAAGCTTTCTGTACAATGGTTCATAGGTTCATGAGTTAGTACTAAGCTAACTGCCCTTGCGAGCCACTTTAAGCTTAGTCAATTACCCCTTGTAAGACTCAAACCCTGCACCTTGTGTTTGTAAGGCAAACACCTTAACCATTAGGCCACCCTCCCATGGGGGCAATATGGTGGTCTAAAGTCAGTTTACTATCAACATGGGTGCCTAAGTCCCTCACAACTGACTGCGTGCTTAGGATCTTGTTATTGATGTGATAATTTGTGGGGATGTCACTCTCCTCAAAGAGGATGACTATGCATTTTCTGGCATTCAGTTTGAGGCCGTGTTTCTGGCACCAGTCATTTGTTTGGGTGACACCCTCTTGGAGGATGTCCACACCACTAGGGAAATTGATAACAGCACCCAGCTTGTGGACATCTGCAAACCTGGTAAGCCATAGCCCACTGGTTTTGGCCTGCACCTCAGAAAAGAATATCCCAAACAGAGTCTCCAAAACTGATCTCTGGGGTACACCGCTCATTACGGGGCTACTGCTTGAGGTGGCTTCCCCTATTTTGACTAAGTGGGTTCTATAAGTGAGCCAGTCTGCTACCCATCTGGTAACATAAGGATTAATGCCTAGTTGAGAGAGTTTACCTGTTATACCAGAGTGGGGAATAGTATCAAAGGCTTTGGCCAAGTCAAGGTAGGCAGTGTGCACGGTTTTCCCCTCATCCATGGCTTTGGTGACCGTCTCAAAGTTGTTGACCAAATTTAACAGGCATGACCTCCCTTTGACTAAACCAAACTGTGTGGGATTGCGTGTTTGAAGGTTGCCAATGTCCTTGTTAATGAGGTCCATGATAATCCGTTCCATGGCCTTGCAGAGCAGGCTAGTTAGACAGATGGGTCTAATTTCCTGGATTAGTGAATGCTCTACCTTTGTGCAAAGGGATGACAGTGGCTGTCCTCCACTCGGCTGAGAAGAAGCCGGTCCGGTACTCAGGCTTTGGTTGAATAAGGTGCCTAATGGTGCTGCAGGTTCCTGTCAGAGTTCATGTGGGACATAGCCTGGAATGTTATAGGGTCCCATGGAGGCTGCATTTTTTGCCTTTGAGAGGGCATTGATGACTTGCTCCCTAGAGATAAGAGGAGGGGGACAGTTAACATTGACTACATTGTTTTCAAGTTGAACACTTGGATTGACAAGTTACAAGTTAAAACAGTCTGCAGTAAGTTGCTAATTAAAAATCTAACTAGCCTAATTAGTTTCAATGTTTGCCAATTCTAATTTAGATATGTCAGACAGCTAATTCTAATTAGTTAGCAAAAATGAGCTATTAATTCTAAGTAATTGGCAAATAAGTTAATTAAAAGCAACACTGCTAGCAACTAAATTTGTTTGAGGAAGATGTGGACACATTACCAATGTAGACAGCAGGCAAAAACAAATTGTTCTGCCGCTACATGAGACCTTAACAACTTTAGCAGGGGGTGGTGCTTAACAATTGTTAAGGTCAGGTCGCCCATCATTCTTGCACTTAACCATTTTGTACTTTTCTGAATATCTGAATGTAAATCACTGTGCTCCACGGATTACAATATTGCATTATGGAGGAGATGAAGTTACAGGTCTATTACAGGAAATTAAAAGCACTTGCATCAGTGGACATTTTCCTATGGAAAATACATGCATTGCTTATTGTCATAAATCCGAAACATGTTGTGAGATTTCAGTTAAAAAAAATAAAGAAATGTGCATATAATCAATACACATTTCAAGTTAAATGTAAAGCTAGAATTAAATATAAACAAGAAATATGAATACCATGAACGCCAATATCAACTTCATATTAATGGCAATATAACTTTTGGAAGTAGTGTGCTCGTGACATGTGGAAAGTTGCATTTTTATGTGGGGGAAGGAAGTTTCTCCGTTTGCCCAGTTAGCACCCGTACAACATTTCTTTGCTTCTGGTGATGCGCGGACCTGCTATTTACTTATCTTAACAAGGTACCTGGTTCTGCTCTTTCCCATTGTACTCTCGCACACTACTCGACCTGGTAAAGACTTTTATAGCTAACCACAACCTCTACAGCACCTAAAAAGCACTTGTATGTCCCGATTTTTTTGTTTTTATTTTTAAAATATTTTTCTGTTAAACTTTGTTGTACCAGGTGACCGCACATCACCAGAACACACACCCCCTAAACTCTCACTCTTTAACCAGTAGTCTCTTAACAAATAGAAATAATTAGTTTGTCATTCGTACAGATACATACTCTTTGCTACCTCAGGGATCTTCCACTGCTATCCTTAAATGTTTAAGCAATCACACTACCCAGCATTTGTCCACTGCTACAGTCCATTTAGTCTGTAATATCCCACTTGGCAATTACTTACCATTCCTCACTCGTTCCTGTAAACAGATTGTTTTTCTTGTCGCCCCGCAGACCTGGCACTGTCTAATCCCCTCCTACTTGCACATCCGCCTTTTTGCTCTTTTTTTTCTTCTCTACTACCTCTGCTACGCTAGTTTTACCTCGGATTTCCCTCCATCTCCCCTCCTAGCTCCCAGCATTCTCTGTGGCATAGATACACCCCTGTTTGGCGTTCGGCACCATCTTTTAATTTCTCCATTCGTCCACAAGAACCCATACCACCTTTCTCTGCTTCTGGGGATGAGCAGACCTGCTATTTACTTATCTTAACAAGATATGCTACCTGTGTTCTCAGTCTAACTTGCTGGTTTCTGTATTCCTGAATAGAGTTGCTCAGTATGCTCCTATATTATATATATATATATATATATATATATATATATATATATATATATATAGATAGATAAATATATATATATATATATATATATATATATATATACATACACACACATATACATACATACACACACACACACACACACACACACACACACACACACACACACACACACACACACACACACACACAGACACACAGACACACACACACGTCATGTTCACTTATATAGCAAGGCTGATATCTTGGCAATTGCTTCATAGTATAGCAAGTACAGCTGATCTGAGTACTATACTGGTTGTCCTCTAAATACCTGAAAGCCTCTGTTTAGACAACTGAGTTACTGAACATGATTTTAAAGCTGTCTTGTGCACAATTAATAGTGAAGCAGTTGTCCCAGCTCTTGCCACACTCCTGAGCGACTGCAACTAGTCAGAGTGTATTTCTCAACCCTGTACTTTTAGCTTTGCATTATATTTACTGTAATTGGATAAGCATGCAGTCAAGGACTGGTGTTGTACAACAGAACTGGGCCATCAATTAACTGACCAACTGATTTTGTCAGAATTGTACGGCTTCTTTTAAAATGCTTATACGAGTCTATAATTTGCTTAACTATATGCTGCAAGTGATTATTTTACTAGCTATCATTTAAAGCGTTTGATAATCCAGTGAAGGTTTTTACTGCACTATACCTGTATTAGTGGTCTGTACTTTTAAGTTATCTGCTGTATAGTTTCTTGCATGTGCCAGGCAATTTTTTGTAAGGCTGATTATCCTGCATGTATACATATTTCCCTAGCGTACTGTACAAGTCACAACTGCCAATCAATGATGCTTGCTAGCTGGAACTCTGCATACTATATGAATTGAAATGAGTAAGAGTTACTTTTACATTGTCCATATCCTGGCTATAGTCTCAGCTTCCATGCCGTCTTTCACTGGGCACATGAATACACTTTAAAAGGAGGCTCTAAAACTATCAGACCACCCAAGTCTCACTCCTAATTTTTTATTCTGGCCTACAAAATATTGTACCAGCACGCTGCATTAACCTGTGAAACATACCACTCCACTGGTGTTTATTAATGATCTACTGTTAGTCGCAAGTCGTACTGCTTTTTTATTCCATTAGTCAGAGCAAACTGCTGCAATTATTACCTGGTGCCATACTTATCTCTTCTCTCCTGCTAATCTTACAGTTTACATTCTTTTTTTCCTTAGGTACCTGCTCTGCTCTTGCCCACTGTACTCTTGCAAACTACCAGACCTGCTAAAGACCTTTTATAGCTAACCACAATCTCTATAGTACCTAAAAAACACTTGTACATCCCAAATTTTTTGTTTTTATTTTTAAAATATCATTCTGTTAATTTAAACGTTGTTGCTCTAAGTGTCTGCAAATCGCCAGAATGCAACCCCCCCAAACTCTCACTCTTTAAACAGTAGTCTCTTAACAAACAGAAATACGTTTGTCATTTGCAAAGATGCATACTCTGCTACCTCAGGGATCTTCCATTGCTATCCTTAAACATTTTAAACACTACCCAGCATTTGTCCATTGCTACAGTCCATTTAGTCTGTAATAACCCACTTGGCAATTATTTACCGTTCCTCTCTTGCTCCTGTAAACAGATATTTTTTCTTGTTGCCCCACAATTTCGGCTCACGTCTAACCTGCTCCGTTTGCCCTCGCTATGCTTGGGCTCACTCCCCTACCCTACCTCCACATTCCCAACCGCTCCCACTTTCCTCAGACTTATACTCTCAATACCTTTGGATAACCACACCACTACCCAATCACACATTCTCTGCCCCAACTAAACTCCCTCCCACCTATCCCTCCCCATTCCACAATCATCAACCCACTTTTAAGAAGCTCACATCTAACATTTTATTTCTCCCTCTCCTTTTTCCCTTCTCCCTCTATTACACATACAACTTGCTTTCCTCACCACTCTCACCCCAATCATGTTTCTACTCCACCTGTTAAGCCCTCCTGCTCTTCTATTTCACATTCCTAACTTCCTATCATGCTGAACTGAATTACCTGCAACCTTTCCCCACTGAACACATCCCTTACCTAATAAAGACACTCGCCTACCCTTCTTAATCTTTCCTACTCTATTTAATATCTCCAGTTCTCAACTCCTTAAACTCAAAGTATTCACACTAACTCCCATCTCAGACAAACTCAAATACAAGTTTCTCAACCACTACAACTACCCTTCTAAACGCTGCCGACTAGCAACCCTTCTACTTGATGGGGGCATCCACCCCAATCCAGGCCCTCCCACCCTCACTCCATGCCCCCCACCCCCACTCACCGCTAAACTAAACTTCCACTCACTAGTCTCCAATCTCCTCCCACCCCATCAACTACCAAACACCTTACTATCCACTCAATGAACTAGAAAAGTCTACTTCTGAATTACACTCTTGGATAACCTATTACTCTCCACATATCCTAATCCTATCCGAAACTTGGTTAAAACCATACACATCTGAAATCTTACCCCCCCCCCCCACACATCTACTGTCAACATAGGAACACCAAAAAAGGTGGAGGAGTTGCAATAAATTACTCAGAGCAACTCAACTTACCCCCTACCAACAAGATCTTCCAAACTTCCACCAAGTTGAGCTATCTATTCTTAACTGCCACCTAAACCCACAAAAGAAATTTGCCATTGGCGCCATCTATATTCCACCTGGAAATAATATTAATATTCTAGAACCTATCCTCGCCTGGATTTCTCTCCACATCCCTGCAAAACAATTATCCTCTGTGACAACATTGATTGGCAAAAAATATCAACCACCTCCCCAGACCTCAGCATAAATCTTCACGGCTTCAACCAACTCATTACAACACCCACTCGCCATAATAAAAATAATTCCACCACTGATTGGATCCTTACCTCTGACCGAAATCTATACAAAAACCCAGGCATACTACCTGACTCCTTGAAAGAACACCTCCCCATCTTTGTTCATAGACACTCACTACATATACCCAAGGCCCATCTCTACACAGACCAGTGTAACCTCTTCTGCTTCCATGTCTAAACATTCAGTAACAGGCTCATATCTATAAACTGGTCTAGACTCTAATACCTTCCTCTCAATGATGCAGCTCTTGATTTCAATCATACTTTCCTTGATATCCTTAACACCCTAGCTCCACTAAGGGAAAGTTAGCATTAAAACAACCCATACGCCATGGCTCTCAAAGAACAGCCTCACACTCATGAAAACTCGGGATAGCACCTGGAAACATCGGCTATAAACTAAATCTGCTGTGGTGCTCCAAAAATATAAAGACCTCAAAAAACTCACAAAACAGCATATTAACAAAGATAAAAAAAACTTCTGAGACCTAATTCACCCTCAACTCCAACCCTAAAAATTTCTGGTTCACCATTAACATGATCCTACACCCTGGAAGGCCCACTATCCCAAACTCCTATCCCAACAATACTCCAAGAAACCGCCACTCTACTACACTCTTATTTCATAGAATCTATTTGCAAATTAACTCAATCTGACCAAAGTACAAATCTATCAACCACCACTCCCAACAATACAAATACATCTCATTTTTCTCTAAATCCTGTCCTCACTGCTTATATTAGATCTCTTCTACTTAAACTAAAACCATACTCCCCCTCTGCTGACAATCTCCCCAACTCTTTCTTAAACTCACAGCTCACTCAACAGCGTACCCTGTCTCCATACTCACAAATTGGTCAAAGAATCTACTGTGCCCGACATCTGGAAATCTTTCTGCACCATACCCTTGCACAAAGGAGTTAACTCCACCGATCCATCAAATTATAGACCTACAGCCATCCTCTCACCAGTCTCAAAAATTCTAGAAAAATGCATGCACAAACAGCTTCTGAACTATCTAATTGACAAAAACCTTCTGACCCCTGCTCAACATAGCTTCAGGCAAAACCACAGCACATCCACTGCCTTTCTCTCTTTTACACATACTGTCAGAGACCAGAGACAAAAACCTACTGGTGTCATGTCTTTTCCTTGACCTCTCAAAAGCTTTTGATGCAGTCTCTCCCTCTAAACTACTAACTAAATTAGCTGATCTCAACCTCTCCTCCTCTGCTATTGTATGGTTATCTAAACTACCTTTCCAATGACTACAGTCAGTCAAGATGGCTTTCTATCTGCTCTTCTTTATTTCCCATCCAGACCGACATCCCCCAGGGCTTTCTTCTGGGACTTCTTTTTAACATCTTCACGAACAACCTCCACTCTTCCTGCACCACCTCCTCCCTGATACAATACGCAGACGACTCTACCCTTATTCTCCTGCTCCGATTAAATCTCTCACCTCCACTCAATCACTCAAAACACTTTTTATAACATTGACCAATGGCTAACTGATAACCAGCTCATCCTAAATCCTACTCCTACTTTTCCTCCGTAAATCTCTTTCACACCATAAAGACACTTTTTCCATCCACACAATACCCTTATTAAAGCAGATTCACACTCAACTTCTGGGTATCACAATTGACAAACAATTAAAATTTGACCTCCATGTTCAACACTGTTTTAAAAAGACAAATAAAAAACAGGTCCTCTCTACAGAAACAAAACATTTCTTGTATCTAACTCCAAACTGTCTCTTGCTCAGGCTTTTCCTCCTACCTTGTCTTCTATACGCCTCTCTTATTTCACACCCCTACAATCTACCCCAATAACCAAACTGGAGCAAAATTGTAACACTGCCTGATTTGCCAGTAGTCAATCATATAAATTCCATCACTGTCTTGCCTTAAAACAGCTTAAATGGCTTGAGTTCCCCCAGCTTCTTCTTACCTAGCTGCAGTTCATTCACACCTTGCTTAAACCCTCAGCATGTCCTGCTCTCTCCTTTCTCATCTCACTCTACTCCTTCTCTCAAAATCTGCGCAGCTCAGATCAACACCTGCTTAATATTTATAAAAACAAAAACAATGGTACACTTCTATATAAAAGCAGTGTCCCAAGCCTGAACAACTTCCCACCAAATATTTGTAACGTCAACTGTTCAACCCTTTTCAGAGCAGAACATACCTTCTTAATTCTAAATGTTAAGTTGTCTATCTCGCCTTCATTCTTGCTGGATGGATGGGTTCGGAGCCGACCTCGGCTCCGACTCGGCCACTCTAAAAGCTCGAGAGTTGGTTCCACCGGCTCGAGGCTCCCCTTATATCCCACAATGCTAGGCGAGAGTTACCTCAGATCTCGTTTGCCGCTACAGCTTCGAGGTTGGTTGCTTCTACCGGTTCCTGGTGAGTGTTAACTTTTTCTTCTAAAAGTTACTCTTTTAACCCCTTTTTAAGTTAAATTTCTTCTTAGTTAGTGTAGATTACAAAACTTTATCCCCGACCCTAAATTTTCCCGTTTTCTTTACCAAAGAACCTTTGGTTCTTCCTTTGGGCCCTTAGGCCTTCCCTTCCCTAGTGGAGTGTTTGTGTTTCTTGTAGTTTACTTTAATTTTATTGTACTTTAAATTCTAGTATCACTACTAAATTTATTATTTTTTCCTGACAGGGTATAACTTGTGTGTTTGAGTGTGTGTTTGTGTACACCTGTCAGTTAGGGAAATGTCTAAAGAAGCAAAGGTCTCCGGATTCAAGAAGTGTGATGCGTGCTGTCAGAAAATGTCTCTGACAGACGCTCACACTTCTTGTGTCTATTGTCTGGGGCCTTTGCACCTGCAGGACTCCTGTGCTGTGTGCCATGGCTTCAGCCCCAGGGTCCTGCAGGAAAGAAAAAACAAGTTGATTCTGAGAGGCTTATTGAAGCCAGAGGATTCCCTGTCAGTTTCAACAGGGAAGCCCTCTAAGGCATCGAGGTCTTCGGCTTCTGAGCCGAGACCTCAGGTTGCTCAACCTTTGCCTTTATCGGCTCCGGCTGGAGCCGATAAGTCTCAGTCCACAGTTTCTGTGGCTCCCTCGGCTCCGGCCGGAGCCGAGGTTATTGAGGTACCCGTGTCGGCTCCGACCAGACCTTCGGAGCCGACAACTAGAAAGAGGTCTAGGTCACCATCTCTTGGCTCCGTTCATTCGGCTCCAGGATCTCCCCTGCTGTCTGAACGGAGCCAAAGGTCTCATTCCTCTAGGTCATCGAGGCTGTCCGATCATGACCTTCAGAGGGTAGTGAGTCGACTGCTTAAGTCCGAGGCACTAGCCCAGATGCTTCAGAGCCCGACTCATCAGTCGGTGCCTGCCCCGCTCCATCAACTCTTTCCTCCTTCGACTCTTTTGAGTTCGGAGCCGAGACTGTGATTACTTCGGAGCCGAGACAATTGTCTTCGGCTCCGTCGTCGACTCCGTTTTCTTCTTTGGAGGAATCTCAGCGCCGGACTTCCCTCGTCGGCTCCGAGGGGTTGAGTGGCATCGGACCCTTGTCCGACCCCCCTCTCCCTCTCGGGGCTTCGGCGCTGGTGAGTTCGGCTCCGACATCGACCTCGGAGCCATCACTGTCGGTGCCGAGGGGGGTTCTTAGCTCCTCGGAGCGGGGACCTCTGGCTCTGCCTGACAGGGGTGCATTCGAGGTCATGCGGAGTGTGTTAGAGCCTGGCTCTACTCCACAGTCGGCTCCGTCCGCCCCTCCTCCTATGCTGCCTCAGGGTAAGTCGACTCACTCCCTCATCCCGGACCGCAGAGAGCCAGCTCCTCAGGAGCCCCTGTGGGGATTTCATCCTCTTCCGAGGCCTCTCCTGATTTGGCAGAAGAGCCCCTCGGAAGAGGAAGTGCAAGAGGAAACACATTGACTCACCTGAGTCTATCACGTCAGACACAGATCTGGATGATTCTGAGGGTTCCCCGTTCCCCTTCTGAAGATGTCTCATTTGCAGACATTCTGGAGATCCTGAAACAGAGGGGAAATTGGCCAGCCCTCAACCCTTCGGAGGACGAATCTGTGTATCTTGAGGCGTTTGGCTCTCGCCCTTCCCCCTCCTGGGTGTCCCCCGACCCCCTCATGCAGGTGGTTGCTAAGAAGGCATGGACGGCTCCTGATTCAGTGGACCCCACTCCCAGGAGACCCTCTAAATTCATCACAGCTCCATCAGACAAGCAATTTTTATCAAAAGGAGTTTCTGTGGATGCTATGGTGGTAGCTGCTGCCACAAAGAAGGAACTGGCTGATCCTTCAGTGCCTGTCCATCCACCTAACAAGGAATCTAGGTCCATGGATAGGTACGGGAAGTGGATGTTCTCCTCAGCGACATTTGCCATGCATTCGCTGAATTACCTGTGCCATTTCACTCGTCTTCAAAGGGACTTGATCAAGGAAGCGAGTGAAATGTTAAAGGATCCTACAGCTGCGGGTTTCCAAGAAAAAATGAACACGCAGCTGGCTACCCTTAATTCCATATCCAACTCCTCCATGCGCCTCCTCTCTTATGCGGCCGATGGAGCGAGCAGAGCCGCAGGGACAGGTGTAGCCTTACGTAGGCACGCCTGGATGCGGCTATGCAATTTTGCGGACCCTTTCAAGACGTCTTTCACGAACTCCCTTTTGATGGATCTCTCTTTGGTCCTCAAGTGAAAGAAACTCTGACTAGGTGCGAGACTGATGGCAAGACCCTTTCTGCCGTCGGAGTCCGTTTTTCGACTCCTTCTAGGCCTTACCCCAAAGGCCAGAAGGGTGGGAAGATGTGGTTCCGTAAACAATCTCAAGGGACTTCGCCGGACGCACAGAGTCGTTTTCCTACCAAAGGCAGAGGTGGGAATAACAATGGTAGACGTCGCCCTAGGGGCAGGGGGGGTCCGCAGAACCAGGGCAATCGGGAAGCCTTTCCTGACAAGCCCTTTCAGCATCCCTGAGGTGTTGCCCGACTGCCCAACTTCGGAGGCAGTCGGGGGAAGATTGTCACTGTACCCAGAAGCCTGGCTATCCCTGACTCAAGACAAATGGGTACAGTCCATCATTTCCAAAGGCTATTCTATCCCCTTTCTTCGTTTTCCAAATCAGTCAAAAAAAATCCCTTCCAGATGTTCCACCCGCTCAAAGGGATATAGCAGCTTTGGAAATTTCAAAGCTGCTTGCAAAAAGAGCAATTCAGTCAGTGCCAGCAGACCAACAAGGATCCGGAATCTACTCAAGGTTCTTTTTAGTTCCAAAGAAAACAGGGGACTGGAGACCGATTTTGGATCTCAGTGTCTTGAACAAATCAGTCAAGAAAACAAGATTTCGGATGGTCACGCTGCAATCCATTCTTCCCCTTTTGGGCAAAGGAAACTGGATGTGCTCTATAGACCTTCGGGATGCGTACTATCACATAAAAATGAACAGACGCTCCAGAAGATTCCTCTGCTTCAGGCTGGGAACCAGTCATTTTCAGTTCAGGGCCCTGCCCTTTGGTCTCACCACTGCCCCGGTGTTTACCAAATGCATGGCAGTGGTAGCTTCTCACCTGAGACGACAAGGATTCCAGGTGTTTCCATATTTGGACGACTGGCTTCTCACAGCTCCCACCAAGCATCTCCTTCTGATGGCCAGAGATTATACTTTTCGCGTTTGTCAAAAACTGGGTATTTCAATAAATTGCGAAAAGTCTGTTTTGTCGCCTTGTCGTACTATTACCTACATAGGCAAATCTAGATACTATAAACATGTCTGCAAGGCTAACGAACCAAAGGATATCAGACATTCACAAATTGGTGTCATTTCTTCTCAACAACAACAGAGTCAAAGCCAGGTTAGTTCTAAAGGTGTTGGGAATCATGGCAGCGGCCATACCTCTCCTTCCATTGGCCAGATACCACATGCGGATCCTTCAGTGGATGCTTTTTACTCAATGGTCATACCAGGAACTTCCAATGTCTCACACCATTATGATCACGCAAGCGTGCAAAAAGCATCTCATGTGGTGGATGTCTTCCCCCCAGCTCCTGTCGGGAAGACCATTTATTCCACCTCCTCCGGTTGCTACTCTGACAAGGGATGCCTCCGTGATCGGGTGGGGGGGGCATTATCAGGGCAGGACAGTCCAGGGCACATGGCAACCAAACGAATGCCACTTGCACATAAATGTTCTGGAGATGAGAGCAGTGCTTTTAGCGTTGCAAGCCCTTCAAGACTCTCTTCCCTTGGGAACGATTGCAATCCAGACAGACAATATGTCTGTAGTGTGGTACATCAACAAACAAGGCGGAACCAGATCATACCCCTGTGTCGAGAAGCACTCAGACTGTGGCAATGGGCGATTTCTTCTCAGCGTTTTCTGATAGCAACGCACATCCCGGAAGTCCAATCACATTGCGGACAAGTTGAGCAGAGCTATACTCATGCCTCACGAGTGGTCTCTGAAAGACTCTGTAGTGAGAGAAATTTTTCTCAAGTGGGGTCAGCCTTGCTGCGATCTTTTTGCTACTCCCCAAAACAGCAAGTGCAGAGAATATTTCACTCTATTCCCTTTACCAGGCCAACCCAGCAGGGACGCTCTAGTCCAAGTTTGGCCCCGGGGACTTCTGTATGCATTTCCTCCTTTCCCACTGATCTCTCAAGTAATACAGAAAGCTATCGCTCAGAAGGCCTCATTGATCCTCATTGCTCCTTACTGGCCTCGACAAGTGTGGTTCCCCTTTCTACATCGATTTCTTTTGGAGCGACCGTGGAGTCTGGACCTAGTTCCAGATCTTTTGATCCACCAGTCGGGTCAGTTTCATCGCTCCCTCCCCTCTCTGAACCTCACTGCTTGGTTCCTCCAGTTCCAACCGTAGCCAGGCTTCCTCAATTATTTCACTCTGTTAGAGATATATTGATAGCTTCCCATAAATCTTCCACTCGAAAGATTTATTTGAGTAAGTGGAAACGCTTCTCATATTGGGCACAAGGAAAGGACATAGATCCTTTCACCGCTTCCATCCAACTAGTCCTTGATTTTCTAGCTGAACTCTTCCATGCAGGTTCATCTCCATCTACTCTTAAGGTTCAATTGGCAGCTATTTCTAACTTCCATGTGGGTATTTCTGAATCTGCCCTAATGTCCCACAAACTTTGCAAAGCCTTTTTGAAAGGAGTTTTTCTTCTCAGACCTCCTATAAGAAATCCTCCTTCTCCTTGGGACCTAAATTTAGTTCTTGCTTCTTTGATTCTTTCCCCTTTCGAACCTGCAGCTTCACGTTCCTTGAAATTATTATCATGGAAAACTCTCTTTCTGGTGGCTATCACATCAGCTAGAAGAATTTCAGAACTTCAAGCACTCAGTTGTCGTTCTCCTTATCTTTTGTTCCATAAGGACAGAGTATCCTTACGAACTAACCCGTCCTTTTTGCCTAAGGTGGTTTCAACATCAAATCTAAACCAAAGCATTGACCTCCCTGTCTTTTCCCAGAGTATTCCAATAGGTCTGAACAAAAATTACACTGCCTGGATGTTCATCGTCAATTAAGGTACTACTTGGATAGGACAAAACAATTCAGAAAATCTGATCAGCTGTTTGTCTCCTATGCGGAAAGCAGAAAGGGACTTTCTGTTTCAAAGGTATCATTATCCAGATGGCTAACATCTTTGATTTCCCTGGTATATGAAATTAGACAACAAAAATTGCCTAATAAACCTAAAGCCCATTCCACCAGAGCTTTGGCTACTTCTTTAGCCTTCCAAGACAGACTGCCTATTGACACCATTTGTGCAGCGGCTACTTGGGCTACTCCTCACACTTTTATTTCTCATTATAAGTTGGATTTAGCTTCTAGGCATAGAGCTAACTTTGGTTCCACTGTTCTCAGGAGTCTGTTCCGTTAGGCCACCCGGGACAAGGTGCTAGGGACCGGTCCCATCCAGCAAGAATGAAGGCGAGATAGACAACTTAACATATAGAAGTTATGTTCTTACCATAACGTTCCATGTTAGTTGTCTTCTTCTCGCCTTCTTCTTGCCCCACCCTCCTTCCCCTGGCCTGGACAGACCTAGAGGAGTTGTGATCGTGACCTCTCTTTCTACCACCTCTTTCTTAGTCATATGCTATTATGCATATTTCTTGGTTCAGGATGTAGGTCACCCTTCTTTCTTCCTGTTGTTAGAGGTGGATTCTGTTTTACAGTTATACTGTTACTGTTATAAGCTGGGGTTAGCTTACAAACGAGATCTGAGGTAACTCTCGCCTAGCATTGTGGGATATAAGGGGAGCCTCGAGCCGGTGGAACCAACTCTCGAGCTTTTAGAGTGGCCGAGTCGGAGCCGAGGTCGGCTCCGAACCCATCCATCCAGCAAGAAGAAGGCGAGAAGAAGACAACTAACATGGAACGTTATGGTAAGAACATAACTTCTATTTTCTGCTCATGCCGGGACCCCACTTAATACCCCCACCCTCACTCGCTATACCACTCATTACTCTTATCTATCTGCCTTCCAAGACTTATACTCTGTGTAATTGTATTTGCATTTATTACCTATCTAGCACTGACTCTTGCAATTCTAGAATTTACTAGCACAGACCTAATTTCTTCATATCAACAACAGCGACTGTAAATATTTGCATATGATATAACCATGTAATTCTTGCTTTTAAATGTTACTTACTCTTGCTTATTAATATATTTATTTACTTATTTATTTTATTTTACATTTGTTGACCGGGAGTGTCTGGCTGAGCCGAAGCCCTTTTTCAGCAGAGGTCCGAGGAGAAAAGCTCCAGTACATGCTTAATAACTATGTGGTACAAGTTACAAGTTTAAAAAAAAAAACAAGTGGTGAAAAAGCTTCAGCACATACATAGTAGAATGGTAGATTTTCACAAATATTTTACAAGTGAAGTTACAGCAGAATTGGTTTAGAATAGTTAAAATAAAGCAAATTTGACAACATAGTAATTTAACAAAAAAAAACAATTTCATTTTGTGAACATTTACAGGAAGATGTCTATTCAGAGAGGAGTTTAATGAGTGGGAAACTGTAGAAGGAAAGTCAGAGGAGGAGAGTTTTCAAGGAGAGTTTGAGAATTGGCAGATCCACTTTTTGGTAAGATGTTAGTTTAGTGCTAACTTAAACTTTTTGGGATGAGCCTGTGTTTGAATCTCAAGAGGTAGCTTATTCCATTCCATTGAGGGGTGGTAGATGTATACGTTTTGTCCTGCTTTAGATTTGGGCTTATAGATTTTCAGAAGGTCTTGAGAAGAGCTACGGAGATTTCTTGTGGGAGCATAGTGGAAGATGATAGGGTGTAAGGCTGGACAAAATGATGGCTGACTTAGGATAGCATGTATAGCTTGGAGCAGAGGAGGAGGAGTTAAGGCAGTTCTAGCCAGTTTAAGTATTTCAGTGAGAGACAGTGGTGAGATCTGTGGGTTTGTTGGGTTGCAAATCTAGCTATTTTGTGGTATGTAGTCTGAAGTCTAGCAGTAAGTGTGGAGTTTAAATTAGTAAAGATTTGGGAGCAGTATGTTAAGCAGGGAAGAAGACAAGAATGGGTGAGGGCTATTTGTGATTCTTGAGTAAGGAATTTATTTCTGTAAAGCAGTCCTAACCTCTTGTGGGTTTTTCTGATGCAGTTATTTATTTGGAGATCAAATTTGAGGTAGTCATCAATGGTGATGCCCAGCAGTTTTGAGCTTGATTCAAGTATGATTGGGGTGTTATTGAGTGAATGGATGGTAAAGGAGGTCTTAATTTGATTTGCTGATTTAGGTAGGAAGAGTAGGAGTTTTGTTTATTTAGGGTTTAGTATGAGTTGGTTATTGGAGAGCCATGTTTCTACAGAGTTCACTGATGACTGGGTTGCTGTTATGAGTTCTGAGTGAGAGTTAGTTATAGTTAAAACAGTAGAGTCATCAGCATATTGTATAATGGAGGAGAGTTGGCAGGAGGTGTAGAGTAAGTTTGTGAAGATATTGAATAGCAATGGTCCTAAAATGGATTCTTGTGGGCCACCCATTTTTATTTGTAGAGGAGAAGATAAGGCAGTTTCCCATATAACAGACTGGAATCTGTCTTTGAGATAACTTTCAAACCATACCACAGTATCAAGGGAGAAGTTAAGGTTAGATAGCTTGCTGATTAGTAGTGAGTGGGAGACTGTGTCAAAGGCCTTTGAAAGGTCGAGGAAAAGGCAGGAGACAAATCTGTGGTTATCTCTGGCCATAGATATGGTATTAAGAAAGGATAGAAGAGCTGTGTGCGTGTACTATGCTTGGGTCGAAAGCCGTGTTGAGTAGGTGTTAGTAATTTTTCCTGAGTAAGATGTTCAATGACTTGAGTATGAATGCATTTTTCAAGGATTTTTGACAGAGGTGAAGAGGATAGCAATAGGCTTAAAGTTTGAGATTTCAGTTGAGTTATCTCCTTTGTGTATAGGTATGGTATAGAAGTGTTTCCAGATGGAAGGTACCTTGGATTCAGAGATGGAACGGTTGATTAAGATTGAGATAGGATAGGCAAGTGAGTGCGCAGCTGACAGGAGAAAGTTAGATGGAATGTTGTCCACTGATACAGAACATGGTTTAAGTTTGGAGAGAAAGGCACGAATGTATGTAGTAGGGATGGGCTTTAGAGAGAAAAAATTAGGATGAGTGGTTTCCGTAGTGGGGACTGGGTTTGTGGGTTAGTATGATTGGGACTGTTCGAGAGTTTGGATATAGATTCAACGAAATAAGTGTTGAAGATATTGGCGGTTTCTTCTGGCGTCTTTTCTGGGGTGGGGTTGGGAGAGGTAGGGTTTCCTGTATGGAGTAATTGATTGATAGTGTTCTAGAATTTTTTAGGGTTGGATTTGAGCATGGTTGGGGGGTTGTAGTAAAAATTCTTTTCGTCTTTATTGATTTGTCTTTTGGCCAGGTTCCTTTGTTCTTTATATCTTTGTAGATCATGGGTTTTTTTTTTTTGTTTGTTGCCATTTTTCCAGGACTTATCTCTAGACTTCATGAGTATTTTAGTGTTTTTAGTGAGCCAAGGAGATATTTTAGCTTTTGTTCTAATTTTCTGAGGGGGAGCTAGTAAGTTAAAGTTAAGAAAGGTAGTGTTGAAAGCAGTGACAGCCTCGTCTAAGGGGAGATGGGTGAGGAAGTCCCAGCTAACTCTTGATATGAGGGTATTAAAGGTTTCTGGACTGAAGTTGGAAAGATCATGCCTAATTAAGTATTTATGTATACTGGGGAGGTGACTGGTATACCTCAGTACTTTTATAGGAGAGTGGTCACTTAGGGAGTCAGGGAGGGTATCAGGATTGTGATATTTGGTTAGTGTTTGGACTAGTATCCAGTCAATAAGGATATATGTAGTGTGGGTATGGTTACAGTGGGTTGGCTTGGTAATTAGCGGAGTAAAACCATAGAGGTTAATATGTTGTGGGGAAGTAGGGTTATTTAATGTTAGCCAGTTGATGTTTGTGTCACCTAGGAGGATTGTTTCACTTGTGATGTTCAGAGACAGACAGGAGAGGACATTTTCTAGTACTGGGATATTACTGCCTGGGGGAATACAGGTGGCTACTATAGTAATAGTAGAGTAGTTGTTTAGTTTCAAGTTAACTATCAGTATTTCTGCAGGGGAAAAGGATGGTATGGGATGGGAGATAAGAGAAATGGTGAGATTGCTGGAATAGATTATAGCAATCCCCCACCTTTTTTGTTTGTACGATCTAGGCAAATTATGTTATAGCCTGGCGGGAGTATATCTCTATCTAGGTGGTGGGGTTTAATCCAGGTTTCTGTGACAGCAATGACATCAGGGGTACGGTTTGCTATTCAGGCATGGAACAGACTAAGTTTGTTTAGAATACTTCGAGTATTGATTGCATAGAAGGAGATCTGTTTTTGGTGTGGTTTTTGGTGGATAGAGGTGGGAGGAGTAGAGGTTTGATTGTGGATAGGACCAGGGTTAGGATGAATGTCGCCTGCTAGAAGAATAGTAGTGGGGAATCTTTTCAATGTAGTTGTGAGTGGGTACCATTTTATAGGTTTAGTCTTGTTTTTTTGGATTTAGGGAGAAAGTTGGTTGGGAAGTTGGAAATTGGAGGGTAGTATTGGGGAAGAGATGGTGTAGTTAGTTTTTGGGATTGTTTCATTATTTAGGAGTGTGTTGGTGGGATGTTTGTGGAGGGGAGATAATGATCCATAGGAGGCAGTGAGATGTTGTAGGAGGATTAGTTGGAGTAGTAGAAGGTTGGCGAGGATTAAGGTATGCATAGTTGGAACTGGAGTATAGGGGGAGTAGTAGACGGATAAAGATTGAGAAGGTAGTAAGAAGATAGATTTGTAATGGGAAATTAGAAGTGGTGGAAACTAGTTAAAGGGAAGCTGTTGAGGGAGGTGGTTTGAGTGGGAGTAAAGTTTGTAAGTGGGGTTACAGAGGGTGTAAGAGGAGGAAGTGTGTGATGGAAGGGTGGGGTGTAGGTGTGGGAGTGTTTTGCAATATGCTGTTAATTGTAATTGGTGGGAAGTAAGAGTGGGGTGTGTTTGTGTGGAGTATAAGTTTATGAGTACTGGGGGTGGGTGAGATTTGGGGGTAGGGGAGCGGAGTGGATTAGAGCAAGTAAGGAGAATGTAACAGAAAAAGGTATCAGCAACTATAGTTAGGGAGCTAAAGTAGGTGGGAAAACAGTAATGGAAAAGCTAGGAAAGAAGAGACAAAGTTTTGGTTTAAACTGAGTGAGTAGATATGAAACAGATAAGGAGATAGGAGTAGGATAGAAATAGTTGCAGTGAGCTACAATTAAACATCCAATGTAAAGTTGTTACCTCAGAATTGGAACTGAAAAAGTAGGCAGTTATAGGTAGAAACCCTCAGTGGAATAGTGTAGGGATTTCTAATTTACTGGTAGATGCTGCCACCTTGAGGTAAGAGGAAGGATGTCAAGTAGAAGACAGTAGCTGATCACAGTTTGTAGCAGTTAGGATTTTATTAGGCTCATGACTGGGGGGAGGATTAGCAGGCTGTTTGCGGTTGGTTACTAAAAGCATACCACGGGAGGGCAGAAAAACAGCATTTATAGGTGAATACATATGACTTATAATGGCTAGTTTGTTGGTAAATTCCTTAAGGTACAGGCATTCCACAAGGACCTTTATGTTGGGGAGTCCACTCAGGAGTAGCTTTCTGGTAACCAGGTTGTGCAGGCAAAATCACTGACCTCTCAGGGTTAGATAGGAGGTAGTCTCAGTTAATAATGTTGGCTGGGAGTTCCTTGTAAAATTCTTGTACTTTGAATGTATGCTCGTTAATGTTCTGTATATACTTTTTTCTACTGTACTTTTTCTCCTCGGTTCTCCACTGAAAATGGGCCTCTAGCTCAGATGGACTAAGTCGGTTATCAAACAACAAATAAACTAATCAAGAGTATGTACTTACTTAACAGAGAATATGAAAAAGATTTTTATTGTGGAGAGTGTGTGCTTTAGAAATGCAGACTGCAATAGTAGAGAGAGGTAATATGTACAATAGGCAGCATTGTGTCATAGAAATTTGTATGGTATTAGTTAAGCAAAGGTCCACAACAGCAGACCCTACCCAGCCATTTTCTAGCACAACAGCATACAAACAAGTAAGGCAGGATCAGTGAGCAAGGAGCAAAGATGCAAGCTATGCAAGTTACATATGGTGTCTACAGCACATGAGGTGAGAGCAGGGGCTGGGGAGCAAGTATTGGAGAGCATCTAAAACAACGAGGGAGGGATGAATACCCATGTGGCTAATAGGCAGATGACTGGAAGTGACTCTGATCTATTTTGTCTCAGGGGATACTAAGAATACTGTTGGGCCTCAACAGCATGCGCAAAACCTATGGAGACCACCCATGAGTAGCACAGTAGGTCAGAAGTGGGGAGGGGGAGCTGAAACATGATGGGGGAGCTAGTAAATAACCCGAGAGAGAGGTTTTAAGCAGAATATGCAGGAAGTTACTGTGGTGGTGGTGCTGCGGTAGCATTGTCGCCTCACAGTCAGACGTTGCCCGTTCGATTCTCAGTTAGAGCGCCTTCTGTGTGGCGACATGCGTGAATGGGCGTTCCTTCGTTGAAGGTTGTGCGTTAGGCCCGGCAAGCCAGCACGTAAAAATCTACTGCCAAACATTAGTGGACCGGAGTTCCGCTGTGGCGACCCCTAACCGGGAAAAGCCGAAAGACACAAACAAATACAGGAAACACCTAGATGTAGTTTGGATTCAGTACCTGAAACTGTCACAAAAAAAAAAAAAAAAAAAAAAAAAAAAAAAAAAAGGATACAGCTGGGTTGTAGCAGATTGTGGTTCAGGAGGAAGAAGACAGGCAGAGATAATGGCGAAAGAAGGCAGGAATTACTGGTGGGAAGTAGTGTGACATAGTAGAATGTGGGCAGTATGCAAGACACTTTTATGGACAGAATAGCCATGGGATCATATTATGGGTCAAAAGTAGATGAAACTGAAAGTGATCAGCTGTGCAGAGGTACAAGAAAAAGTGAGGAGGACAGTCATAAGCAGGTGATTTTAATGTAGTTCTAGAAACTTGGCTGGATAGGCTGTATGGGAAAAAAGAATTTAATGCGAAGTGCCAGAAAAGTATAAGGTCTATGAAGAGGATAAAGGTGGTTGATGCATGGAGACAAAAATGTACGGAGGGGCATAGGTCAGTTTAGGCAGCAACCACAAAGAAATGAAACTTCAAACTACAAAACAACAGCCAGCAAAAGTACAAAGTTTTAATACAACTTAGCGCCTCGGCAAAGCCTTCAAAGTGTACTCTTAATAGGTTAGGCAGGCTGCTGGTGTACGAAGAAACTCTGCATGAGCTACTGGCAGCATTCAATGAAAAAGGAATACCATATCACTCAATTTAATATCATGGTGTGGGTTTGGAAGAGACAGGTAATCCAAATACGTGAAGGGCCAAGACTAGATTGAGTAGTTACAAAATACTGTTAGTGGGATACTTCAAAGGAATGAACTGGAGGGGCCAAGGTACCTTGGGAGGGCAAAAGTGATGAGACAGAGGATGGCAAAATTGATGGTGGCATAATAGGATACAGAATGAAGAGGATCAACTAGAGAAGGAGTTAAAGGGTAAGTTGGAGTTAGAGGAAGAGCAGACAAAGGCAACAACTGAGAGTGGAGGAAATGGAAGAATATGGGGGAATTTGCTAAGAAGCTGTTACTGCACAAGCTAAAGGACTTTCTGGAAGACAGCAAGGACAGCTAAAATAATACAGCAGAAGAACAATGGGATTAGGGATGATTTTTATGAAAAAAAACTAAGGTTGCAGGGACAGGGATGAAGTCTGAAAAAATAAGGTCCAGGGTTAAGTGAAGAAGATGGAGCCAGGATGCATAAAAGTAGTGTGGGTGAGGTCACATATGAAGAAAAAAGCAAGAGGACTGGATGGATTCCCAAATTACTCAAATTATTTGGATACCTGGATGCAGGTAAGGGAATATATGGCAATTCTGTTTAATAAAGTAAGAGATAATCATGAGAGGCCAGAGTGAATATAGCAGGCAGAGATGGTGGTGTCATACCGGGGAAGTGGGGAGGGGGAGGACCCAGCAAACTACAGGCCAATTTCTTTATATACAATACAAACAAAATGGCTAGGATGGACTCGGATCAGATGCCCTACTACCAAAGATGATGGGAATTCACAAATGGGACTTGTGAAAGACAAGTTTCCTACAGAGCACCGACTGGAGGACTTACTAGCTGGTGAGAGAAAGAGTTAGAGGGGCAGAAGATAAAAAGAGCAGGGGTATTACTTATGGATATGTAAAATGCTGTTATACCACACAAAGGAGGACTCCGTTGCAACTTTTAGAAAGCTTTAATCCAACTAGATGTAGTTACATCCAATAACACAAGAAACACACTTCTGTTCTCTTCTCTAGCGCAAAGCCTTTACAGAGTAAATTATTCATTGGACTAAACAGTTAGCCTCCCTTTTAAACAACTACTCTCATACATTAATTGCTTGCAATTATTCAATCAACCACTTGATTCAATAATATTAAAAAAGGAAAAAATAGAAAAAATAATAAAATGCATAAAACAGTGTATTTATTTAAAACACTTATTACAACAAACTCTTCCATGAACAATCATAATTCAAACCATTAGGTTTCAGCGTATTAATATAATACGCTGAAACCTAATGGTTTGAATTATGATTGTTCATGGAAGAGTTTGTTGTAATAAGTGTTTTAAATAAATACACTGTTTTATGCATTTTATTATTTTTTCTATTTTTTCCTTTTTTAATATTATTGAATCAAGTGGTTGATTGAATAATTGCAAGCAATTAATGTATGAGAGTAGTTGTTTAAAAGGGAGGCTAACTGTTTAGTCCAATGAATAATTTACTCTGTAAAGGCTATTTGCCGAGGCGCTAGAGAAGAGAACAGAAGTGTGTTTCTTGTGTTATTGGATGTAACTACATCTAGTTGGATTAAAGCTTGCTAAAAGTTGCAACGGAGTCCTCCTTTGTGTGGTATAACAACAAGTGTTCGTGACTTTTTTGTGGTTTTGGGAATATGTAAAATGCTTATGACTTTATAAAATGGGATTTTATTACATGAAGTTTGACAGGTTTTGAGAGACTGAAGAGCTACACACAATATTACAGCTTTACACAAGACGTCTAACAAGAAAATCAAGGTAAATGGGCATTTGTAAGATATTGTTAGTTTACAGAGAGGAACTAAATAATCCTGGGGTTATTTACTTTAGTTACAGAGAAGTTGGCCCAAAGAATAACTTAACATCTAGATGGGGAATAAAGGAAAGAGTAGTAGTATAAATTAGATGATGGGTTTGTAGCACTTTTGGATGATGTAGAAGAGATACGACTCCAGGTGTTAATTTTTTTTAAGGAGTTTGAATGAGAAGATGGACTAGTGCATCACCCCAAGAAATCACTACTGATACAGGCTGCAAGTAGGAAAAAAAAAGTACAGTTGTGCACCTACCATAAATGTAGATGTTCGAGTGTATTCACTGTTGCAGTCATTACTCTTGGGTTATCCTGTTGGCAGGCTACCCGCAGTCGGCCAGAATTCCAAAGTCTTGGTCCAGTGTCGGTTGCTGTCGCCTCTCCCCTGACGTCAGTGCGCCAGGGGTATAAAAGATACAGCCGACACCATTTTCTTTCCTTGCCCCAGATGTCTGGTGCCCCCAAAAGGGTATGCTAAATAGATTATGCGAAACAACATGCATGCACTAAGGTAAACATTTCCTTCATCTACAAGCAAATACACCACATAGGTTGTATAGAAGAGAGAAGTACAGATAAGACCCAGCAAATGAAAGGGGGATGGCAACCTGGACTGCAACAGTGAATGCACTAACATCTACATTTATGGTAGGTACACAACTGTACTATGTTCATCGTGTTTCACTGTTGCAGTTATTACTCTTGGGTTGAATCCCAAAGCTGAGGATGGGTGGCTGGGCTAAATAGGATTAGGAGAGGCTATGAGGCCCTGCAGAACTGCAGTGGCAAAGCCTGCTCTGGATTTAGAGTAGAGAGGTAGGTGGTAATGCTTTGTAAAAGTGTGCACTGAACTTCAAGTTGCAGCCTCTAAGATGTCTTTGGTTGGTACTCCTCTGAGGAAGGCTGCTGAAGTGGCTGCTGCTCTGGTAGAATGTGGCCTAATGCCCTTAGGCACTGATTTGCCATGCTGTGAGTAGCAGAAACTAATGCAATGGGCTATCCATTTTGAAATAGTCTGTTTTGAGATAGCCTTTCCTTGTGATCCTGCAGCATATGAAACTAAAAGTTGCTCAGTCTTTCTGAAAGTTTTAGTTCTGTCCAAGTAGAAGCGTAGCTGTCTGTGTATGTCCAAAGAATACAGAAGTCTCTCACCCTTGTTCTGTGGGTTTGGATAAAAGGTAGGCAAGTGAATGGTTTGGTTAAGGGCCACACTGGACACCACCTTAGGCATAAATGAAGGGTTCGTCCTCAGAGAAACCCTGTCTGGATGGAAAATGATAAAAGGTTCCACAGCCATGAGTGCCTGTAACTCCGAGACTCATCTTGCAGAGGTTACTGCTAGGAGCAGAGCTGTTTTCCAGGATAAGAATTTAATATCCACTGTTGAGGCTGTCTCAAAAGGAGGCAGTGTGAGTTTTTCCAAGACATAATTTAGGTCCCATGCAGGTATTGGTGCTCTTCTTGGGGGTCTTATGTTTTTGGCCCTTCTGAGGTACTGTTTTATTAAAGGATGAGAAAAGATAGGTGGTTCCGTATTGTAATGGGCTGAAATGGCACAGGCATGAATCTTAACTGATGAAAAGGATAGGCCTTTGTCCAGCATCTCAATTAAATATTGTAAAATCTGAGAAATAATTGGTACAAACGTGTCAAATTCCTTGTTCCAGGTTCTAAGCACAGAATCTCTTCCATTTTTCTGCATAAGATTTTCTGGTACTGGGCCTCCTGGCCTCCAAGATGACATCCATTACAGCTTTGGAGAGTGGAGTGTTATGCATGGCTACATTATCCGCCATGCTGCCAGATTTAAGGTACTGATGTGGCTGTGCAGGATCTGATTGTTTTGTTGGGTCAGTAAGTGAGAAGTTTGAGGCAATGTCCAGGCTGATCCTTGAGACAAGTTCTTTAGGACTGGATACCAGTGCTGGCGTGGCCAGTCTGGGGCAATCAGTATAATTTTTGGCTTCTCTTGTCTGACCTTTAGGAGTACCTTGGGGAGGAGAGGCAGTGGAGGAAAGGTATATACTGTTAAGTTTTTCCAACTGAAGGATAGGGCATCCACTTTCCATGCTTGCTTGTGGTAAATCCTTGTGCAGAATTTCTGTAGTTGGCAGTTGTGAGGGGAGGCAAATAGATCTATGTCTGGGCATCCCCATTTCCTTGTTATCATGCTGAAGACTTGTGGATCCAATTTCCAATCGTGGGGATCCATGAGCTTTCTGCTTAGTTCGTCTGCCAGAGTATTTGTTTTTTCTGGCAGGAATTGTGCTTGCAGGTGAACTTGATAAGTCAATGCTGTGTCCCACAAAGTCATAACTTTTCTGCAGAAGGGGTAGGAATGTGTGCCTCCCCGCTTGTTTATGTACCACATGACTGTAGTATTGTCTGTCTTTATTAGTAGTTGTCCTGGATGAAGTAGATCCTTGAAAGCTGTCAGGGCATTCTGAACAGCTAGCATCTCTTTTTGATTGATATGAAGATGCATCTGGCTTGCGGGCCATGTGCCCTGAATACATTTTCCAGCCATGTGGGCCCCCTAGGCATAATCTGATGCATCCGTTGTTAGTGTCTGCCTGGCTGTGGGTAAAGTGAATGGCTGTCCCTTGTTGTGGTGACAGGCCTGTGCCCACCATCGAAACTCCTGTTGTAGGCAGGGAATGAGGGTAATTAATGTTTCCAGGCTGTGGCAATGTTGAATCCAAACACTTTTTAGATACCATTGTAGTTTCCTCATATGCAGTCTGGCATATGAAATTAGCAGTATGCAGGATGCCATGAAGCCCAAAGCCTGCAGAATTTTTCTCGCAGATAACTGGGTCTTTGTTGCCAACATTTTGAAGTAAGAAGTCAGTTGTCTCTGTTTGTCTGGCGTGAGATAAGCCATCTGGGCAGTTGTATTTAAGCTTGCACCCAGGAATATTATCTCTTGAGAGGGTACTAGTTTTGATTTCTTTTCATTTACTGTGTACCCTAGGCAAATTAGTAATCATTTTACAAACGCCAGATGCTGTAGTAGAATGTCTGTTCTCTGCTTGAATAAGGCAGTCGTCCAAGTAAGGATATATTTGAATTCCTCTGTCTGCAAAATGCAATTACTGGTGCCAGGCATTTTGTGAAGACCCTGGACGCAGTAGATAAGCCAAAGGGCAGTGCAGAGAATTGGTAGTGCATTGAGCCAGCTAGGAATCTGAGGTATGTTCTGCAAGACTGTCTGATTGGGACATGCAGGTATGCCTCTTTTAGGTCCAAAGTAACAAGCCAAGCCTTCTTGCCCAGCATGGGCAGTAGCTGCTGCAGAGTCAACATTTTGAATTTTGGAACGTCCAGAAATGTGTTTAGAATAGACAGGTCCAGTACTGGTCTCCAGGCTTTGTCATTTCTGGACACCAGGAAGAGTAAAATCCTTGTCCCTGCTCTTGTTGTGGTACTTGCTGAATGGCCCTCATGTCCATGAGGGATGAAACTTGCTTTTGTGCCTCTGCCCATTGATTGTGTGGGCAGGTCTGGCATACCTTTTGCTCTTGGCAGGGTGTGAAAGTGGAACCTGTAGCCCTGAGACACTATGTTCAAGACCCATTTGTCCTGAGTAATCATGTGCCAATTTGGTGAAAAAAAGTGCTAGTTTTCCCCCTAAGGGGGCTGCCAAAAGATAAGTGTTTGGTTCTGGCAGAGGAAAATCATTGGGACTGTTTCCTGTATGGTTGTGATTTGTCCTCTCCGCTTTTGGAGGTAGAAGCACCCCATTGTTTAGGCTTGTATGAGCCTTGGGGCTGGGATCTGCCTCTGGGGCATCTGTATCTGCCTCTTTGTGGCCTGACACTGGAAAGGACCAATTCTTTGTAGGCCAGTTCCTGCTAAATCTGGGTGGCTGTACCTGTAGGAAAGCCTTAACTGTCTGCATGGATTTTGCTTTATCCTCCATTTTCTTCTACACCTCTTCTGCTTTAACACCAAACAAAGTATCATGCTGTAATGCAGCATCCAATAATTCTGCTTTAACATGATCTGGCAGATTCTGTTCCTTTAACCAAGCATGCCTTCTAATGACAGAACCTGTAACTGCGGCCCTGCATGAGGCCTCCAGTGAATCAAAACCACATTGCAAAGTATGCTTTCCCACTTGTTCAGCTGCATGCAATAAATCCTGCATTTCCTTGTTCTCAGAACATTCAGAATTTGTCAACATTTTCTGTTTAAGCAGTGACATTAAATATTGCTGATATTTTAGCATATGAAACTGACAATTTAAAGCCCTTACACAGTCAAGGTAGCAGAAGTGTAAACTCCCCCCCCCCCATCTGTCCAGTGCCCCAGAATCCCTATCAAAGGGGAGAGGTTTTTTTAGCAGTAGAAGCCTTGACCCCTTTGGGACCCTGAGATATATTTTTCTGGGTCAGCAGCAGGGTTTTTATATAGAAATTTATGATAGTCTGGAACCCTGTAGTATCTGGCTGGCTTGGCAGGTGCAGGGGGTAAAGAGTCAGGGGACAGGCTGGACTCTGAAAATACATCTACAATGTCTAGAACAGGAGGAATAGCAAGAGGTCTGTGCTGAGGTAGTACAAGAAAATCTCTGAGCCTTTTCTTAGATTCTGAATAATCTTGGCTATCCCAGTGAAAATGCTCCCTCATGGTATGCAGGGTTTCCCCAAAAGAATAATCCGCAGGAGGAGAGGCTGAAAGAATAGATTCTTCAGCATTAGAATCCTCATAGGGAGGGAAAGAGTATCCCTGTTCAGAAGAGGAGTCAGAGGAAACAGAAACCTGATCCGAGGAGTCATATTCTGTCTCTTGCCTAGGCCTCTTATTAGGAGGGGGACGGGAACCCATGATCAAAGTAATTAGGTCTTCGGCCATTTTAAGCCTCTGTTTTTTAGGCATGGAGGCCTGTCCAGGAGAATGCTGTACTTGTTTCTTTGTCTTTAGAGCTGTTTTAGTCTTTGAAGCTAAGGTAGGCTTGACATATAATTGTGTAGGTCTGAAAACACCCTCAGAAGCAGATGCCTGCTCAGCGGCTCCGGACCCATCTGAGGGAATAGCTTCTGAGGGTCCAATACCTTGAGTATCCAGAGGCCTAGTCTGCTCCATATGGGAGTCAGTAGCGGGCATCAGGGGCTGTAAAAGCGCCTCACTGAGAACCGGCGAACCAGCGACTGGCCTAGCGGGGGCCTCGTCGTCGGTTTTGGACCTCAGATGCCTGTCCTTTTCCTTGCGAGTTTTATAAACTGCGGTCGTTGGCTGTTCCGACGACATTATATAATTAAACCTTCGGCCAAAGTAATGAAAGGCAAAATAGTGCGTTGGTTAAATCTAGCACAAAACCGATAGCTAGCAACGTCGTGATCAGGGCCTAGGCAAGGAATACAGTAAGAGTGAAAATCCTTATGAGGTATTTGCTTCCCACAAGAAATACAATTGTTAACTTTTTCTGACATCAGTCTGGAGCAAGAAAAAAGTTTCCCCAACGGGGTACTTCGCTTTAATGAAGACTTTGGATCTGAAATTCGATTTTGAAACTCTCAGGAGTCGACCGGCACTTGCGAACTGCTTATGCTTCGGGCACCGCACGGCAAGAAAGACTGAAGAAAATGGCATCGGCTGCATCTTTTATACCCCTGGCGCACCGATGTCAGGGAAGAGGCGACAGCAACCGACGCCGGACCAAGACTTTGGAATTCAGGAGGACTGCGGGTACCTGCCAGCAGGATAACCCAAGAGTAATGACTGCAACAGTGACACACGATGAACATCTGGTAGGTTTGATGTGGTCACCTGGAGGTCAAAAGTATTTGGGAGTTAAAATGCATCCACTCATGAGATATAAGTAGGAATAATTGGGAAGAGTTAAGGGCTACAATAGAAGGGACATTAGATAAGTGAATACCTTGAGGAGGAGTAGAAATGGTGAGGATGATTGTGTTTGCTATTAGTGATTTTCCTGTAAACCAATGGCAGTGTGGCTTGAAAATACTGATGATATAGGACAGCTTTATTGGAGGGGCTGGAGAAGTAGTGAAAGAAGGACGTCACAGTAGTCAGTAGGAGGGTGGGGTACTACCTGAGTTTAGGAAAAATGCAGTTGTAGTGAACACAGCACAAAGGTTAAAAGGTAAGGAAAATAAATGGGTGAGATGGAAAGTGCATTAGGACAATGATGGGAGAAGAATGTATTAAGGGATCTAGAGAAAGCAATGGAAATGGGACTGAGGAACTATATTACAGAGGGGGAATGAATAAAAGACCCACAAGGAAATAGGATTAGTGATGTGATGAGCGAGTGGCAGCAGGAAGTGTTTATGAAGGTATTGAGAAATTGTAATGAAGAAGGCTCAAAGCATACACAGCAGATCTAAGACGGGGGAGAAGCGGGCATTTAATGGGTTTAGGGCAGACAAAGAGGCTGTTTTAGTCTGCAGGAAGATGACTGGTTGCCAAACAGCATTAAGAAGGGTGGTGGGGAACATGAGAAGATGAAGGGAAGAGTTAAAGGAAAGGGTATGAATGGGGATGTATACAAAAAGGAAGGCTAAAAAAAAAATTAAAGATTTGGGACAGAACCGATTTAGTAAATCAAGAGAGGGGTAGATAAAGGAACACATGATGTGGGAAATGGTTAAAAATGGGATGAAGCTTTAAAAATGTTAAGGAGTTTATAGGTATCACAGCTGGTGAATGAACCATGTACGAAGTTACTGCGCAGATGGTGCAAGACTCCAAGGAAATTAGGGAAGGAGTGCCAGAGGGAGCAACCAAAACAGCAGAGATGTGGAGAAAAGGAAGTAGGTGATATTCTTAATTTAACATTTGTTGAATGGGAAAGTCCGACTAGGACAGAGCCTATTTTCAGCAGAGACCAGGGGAGAAATGTTTCAGATGTAGGTCTTTGGAATGAGGGAGGAAACTGGAGCACCCAGAGGAAACTCAAGTCAGTGTAGGGAGGATATGCAAACTCCAAACAGAAGGCGCCCCAGCTGAGAATCGAACTGGAGAATCTCCTGCTGTGAGGTGACAACGTTAACCTCTGCACCACTGCCCCGCCTACCCATCATATGTGACAGGGATGCAAGGTAGTGCAGAAAGAATGGGTGGAAGTGAAAGGAACAAAGTTAAAAACAAAGAGGTAATGCCTACTTGGCGTGGATGAATGACAGACAGTGTGAGGAAAGAAGGGAGATGCCAGTAATGGTGGGAAGGTTGAAAACAGAAATAGCTCAGGTCTGGAAAGAGGCAAGATATTAGTAATGAGAAGTGAGAACAAAGGGTAACACAGGTAAGCAAGGAGTGAAGACGGAAGAAACAATGAAAAGTCTAAAAAAGAGGTGGGGTGAAGTAAAGAAAGGCAAAAACCAAAACGAAAGAGGGGGCAAGAGAAGAGAAATGAAAGGAGTGAATGTTGTAATATGAAAAGAAGGCAGTCTAGTATACGGTGAGGGCAAGGACTAAAATGGTGGGGGACAATATAATACATTTAAAATGTATAAATATAAAAAATGTGCATAAATGGAAATTATTCATTAATATGAAATACTGTGCAATTTTTATGGTGTAAATTGGGACTATTCTTATTAGTTTTAATGGAAACTGGACTGCATTGTTGACTCATATACAATTTCAAACATTGCCACTTGCCACCTTCATTGGGAAGGTGGAGTAATCTCAGAAAAGGATTGTTCCCTATTGCTGAGCCAAAGCAGGTTCTGGTTAAAGTCAGATTTTTGCTGAGGTTGTAAGGTTGGTCCTTAATGTGTTGGTTGGTTCTAAGAAGGCAAAAACCTTTATTTACAATTTTAAATGCTTGCAAAAATGTGTCCCTGCTCTGAATATTTAGAAAATTAAACCTATAGATTAACACAGTGGTGACTATGTGCCTTTGCCAATAAGGCAAAGCAAATTATCTTCTTTACTGCTATTTGCTATGGGAGGTTAGCTCCTGACTGAAGGCAACTACTGGAAGACTGTAAACCAATTCAGAAAAAGAGTACATTTAACCTAAACTGGGGAGATGGTAAATGCGATAAATGTGGCACAGTTTAAGTTGTGATAACATTTTCTTAGCTACTGTTTCAGTTTGGCAGTTTGGAGATAGAGTGGGGGTAAACAGTAATACCTAGGTACTTTTTTTTTTTTTTTTTTTTAAATTCTCTTTGTTTTATTCATCATAAATGACAGACAACAAACAGTAACAGTATATACACAAATAGCAATACACAAAACCTTAAAAACAACTATGTACATTTATACATTGCCCAACTATGTAAAGAAAAAAGAAGACAATATAGTATTTGGTAATATCTAAATGAAGCATGTAATCAAGCTAAAAAAAGTTCAAAAAGTATTCTCCAAAATTCTAAGAGACGGTTTGTGATTCATGTTGTGGAATAAGTATTTATGTGCCTTGAGGTGCTTAATGGCTAGGGTCTTGAACCCTTCCCAGGATAAAAATGTGCCTATTTTTCCAGTTCAAGGAAATATAGTATTTAATTAACATGAATATAGACATCAAAACTCTGTAGTTCCTCTCAGGTAACCCTGGAGGTGGGATATGGAGAACAGTAAATTGCCAAGAGAGAGTAGATTTTTCTTGGCCAATTTTCTCCAATAAAACTTTCAAGGCACACCATAACCTGTAAGTACATTTGCAACTCCAGAAAGCATGTAATATATTATCTATTTGATTTGGGCAGAATTGACAATGAGGGGAGTAGTTGGGATATATTTTATTAAAGTATGTCGGGAGTAAGGTACGCGTTATTCATTATCATAAGCTGAGTATATTTAAGTTTTTTTGAGGGGTATAAACCTGGAACTAATTCCTATGGCTTTAGAAATCTGATTTAGGGTAATGGAAGTATTACGTTTTAGCAAAGAATTGGAAAAGATGAGTTCCTTATTTGTTTTAAGTGCCATGATAACTTTATAGGTATTTGAAATCTTTTTTTTTTTTTTTTTTTTTTTTTTTTTTTTACTAAGAAGCAAGTTTTACAATGTTTTACAAGTTGAGATATCCTTATCAGAGACCAAGGGATTCTCCAAGTAAATATGGACTAATTCTCTGATCTGTCTTAATACGATTGTATATTTTTTAGGTAAATTCAAAATAGTTCTTAGTTCCACGAGTGATAGCTGTTTAAAGGGAAAAGATCGGAAATAGAAGTGAACTTGAGCAGGGGATATTGATCTAGATTTATCATGTGTCCATTCATTCTTAAGTTAGGGTTAAGGTGTAGTGGTTGCAAAGTATTAAAGGAATGAGTTAAATTCAGGGAACTGAAAAGGTTTTGAAGTGTCCTTATACTAAATTTAATGCCTTTTATTAATTTAACAATGCCCAAATTTTCTTTGTTCAGGAAAGGTAACGCCGCTGGGTTTATGCTTAAAGATTTAACATAATTATTATACAGGATTACCCAAGTATGGGGCCCAAGGAGTGTGTGTCTTATTATAGGAGGCAATGTTTAGAATTCTACTTCCATTGATAATTTCAAAGTATGTTTTAAAGTCGGGTAGACCCAGTCCTCCCTGTTCCGTGGGGAATGTAAGTCTCAAATAACTAATTCTAACAGATTTGGGGGCCCAGACAAATTTTGAAAGAAGAGAAATAATATTTCTAAAGAATTTATTATGTATTATAGTCATCGTTGCGTTAAATATATATAAAAATCTGGGGAGAATGTTAATTTTAATGATAGCCGTTCTGGCCAGAAAAGGAAGCTTAAGATTAGACCATCTGTTTAGGTCACCCCGGATATTAGACCAACATTTTGACACGTTAACCTGATATTGGGAGGAGTTCCCTTAGGAAAAGGATATCCCAAGATATTGAAGTTGTTGTTTAATACTTATACCTGTATTAGCGAAAATAGTGGGAAAAAGGGAGTAGATGTTTATCGGAATGATTAGTGATTTATCTCTATTAAGTTTGTAGTTTGCCAGGTTTAGAGAAGGAACTGATGGAAGAAAGAATTTTAGACGGATCTGATCCGGGGAATGAAAAGTAAATGTTTAGGTCATCTGCGTATGCAGAGAGATAAATTTTGGTGTTAAAAATACTAGGTGTGTGATGGAAAGTTTTCCGTTTGATCAAAACGAATAAAGGTTCAATGTAGAGGTTGAATAATAATGGGGTGAGGGGGCAGCCTTGCTAGCACCATTGAGAATTTTAATTCTATTAGATATCTGTTTATTAATTTGTAAAATGGTGTATGCATTAGAATATAAGGTTTTAACTGTGTTGATAAAAAAAAAGTTTGGAAAATTGAAAAAAGGGAGACTGTTGAAAAGGAATTCAGTGCTAATACGGTCAAAGGCCCTGGAAGCATCAATTGCTAGAGCATATAGGGGAGTTTTATTTAAAGAAGAAAGAGAGATCATGGCTTCTAGAGACAGTGTTGTGGTCTATAGTTTGTCTGCCCAAGATGAATCCAGACTGTTCTGGTGAAACAATGGAAGAGATAACGAACTTCAGTCTGTTAGCTAAAATTATGGCCAAAATTTTCATATCAATATTAACAATAGAAATGAGTCTATAATGCCAGGGGTTTTTGGGGTCACCATTATGTTTTGGTATAAAGATGGTTCTGGAAGCATTCAGGTGTAAATTCTTAAAACCAAAAGTAATAATATTATTATACAAAAGAAGCAATGCTTTAGAGATTTTTGAAGTAAAACATTTATAAAATTCTGCTGTAAACCCATCAGGACCAGGTTATTTATTAGGTTTAAGGCTATTAATAGCCATAGTTATTTCTTGCGTAGAAATTTCCCGGTCTAGAAGTTTCATTTGATTCTCCAACAGTTTAGGGAAGGTTAAATTGTTATTGAAAACCTATAACACTTCCTTATTAGCAGAATTTTCAATAGGGCCATATAACTGAGAATATAAGTTTTCAAAAAGACCAAGAATCTCAGTAGTACCCAGATATTCCTTCCCCTGATGTGAAATTTCGGAAATAAATGGAGATGACTTATTTATATTTATTACTCTGGCCAGGAATTTAGAGGGAAACTGAGCCAGTTCCGAATAATTTGGTAGAGATTTAATTTCATGAAAGTTAAGATCGTTCGCTTGCAAAGATAAAAGTTCCTTTTGCAGCAGAAACATTTGTTTTTCTAGCTCAGAAGTGTGATTTTTGTTGAATTTCGGTTTCTATGTTATGAAGTTTAGAGGTAATATCTGATTCCTTCTTATTGAGTAGTTTCTTGTAGTATGAGGCTTTATTAATCAGAAGCCCTCTGACCATAGCCTTGGTAGCACCCCAAGAGCAGTCTAAAGCAGTCTGTAAGGAGTTACTGGATTGGAGAAATTCGTCAAGATACAGCTCAACTTGCGAAAGGATTTCTACTTTCTTAAAAAGATTAGGGTTTACTTGCCACCAAATAGCTATGTTCTTTGAGGGTCTTATGTCCTTCAATTGAATAGAGAGAGAAATCCGAGAATGATCAGAGGGGCTCCTGGGGTAGTTGGAGAAAGAAATATCCTGGTTGCTGAAAGATGAGGAGATCAGAAAAAAGTCCAATCTAGGACCAGCTTTTAGCGTAGTTAGAGAAAAAGGTGAATTTATTTTTATGGGTGGTTTTATTAAAGATATAGGGATCAAAAAGGTTAAAGTCATCCTTAAGCTCAGACAAGGATAGGGTTGCAGAGAAATTAAATTTAGCCTTAGTATTTGTCCTATCATTATTTGGATCCTGTAATGAATTCCAGTCACCCCCAACAATGTAACAGTGATTAGGAAATAAAGCAAGTAATTTATGAATCTGCATAATGAAATTTTGCTGACCTGAGCATAGGGAATATATGTTTAAAATCAATATGGGTGTGTCAATAAGTGAGCACTTTGTGACAAAATAACACTATCTACCATCAGTATCCGAGTCACATTTTACTATGTCCAATAAAAATTTGTTTTTAATTATAATAGCAACCCCTGCGTTATTAGATTTGGCCCCAGAAGCTATTATCTTCTTAATCCAAGGTCTTCCCCTGTCTTGGTCCCATTGATTGTCAAAAAGATGAGTTTCTTGGACAAAAACAATGCTAGATGTGGACTTAAAGTGCATAAAAAGTTTTTTCTTATTAGTATCTTGTAACCCTCTGATGTTCCACGATTCTATATCCAACATTTACATAAAAAACCTAAGAAGTTATGAGAGCAGAGAAAGGTGGAGAATAAACAAATGTCTATCAATCTTATAAAGTGTAACAAAAGTGAGTGGACAAGTATAAAAAACCCTTCCTGTTTTAATCCCATGCAAAACCACCAGCCTCTAAACCCGGAAGGGGCTGGGATATTAAAGAATTACACTAAACATAATAACCTTTTACGGCATTTCTTGGGTCTCCCCCCAAGTGGAGAGACATATACATCCCAGAATTTTATTCCTAAAATGCCAAAAACTACAATGCATAACAATCTCAAGCAGTTCCAACTTACACTCAAAGCTCAGCTATAATAAGGTTCTAAACATATGTTTGACCAACTATAATTGTGACAAGATAAGCCAAAGGGGTTGGCAAAATTGTTTTAATTAGTGCTTAGCTGGGGTTGTACTCATATTAAAATACCTGTTGTTATATAACTGCCACTAGAAACAATAGGGGAGAAGCATCAATCCCCAAAGTAAGAATTAAAACTTGCAAAACATGTAAAAACTATTAATATGTACTACAGTCCATTATCCTGAAGACTAAAAAAGTATATTAAAACAAAGGAAAAAGAAAGGAAAAGAGATTAGCAGAATTCAACCGGCTTGCTGACATTCCTGCTTTTGATAAAGTCAACAGTGTGACTCCATTAGAGATTCCTATAATGAATAGGGTACCCAAACATATGTTGTTTTAAACATCTATCATCAAGTGAAAAATACAGTATAGGTATAAAGACATACACCAAATACTTTATAAAATAAGCAAATTAACTCAATTAAGCAGTAAGCTTATATCTCAGTGCATGGACAATAAAAAGTAACTGAGTGAGCTTGTCTAAACCTTCAGGTGACCAATAAAACAAAACAGTCACCCAAAATATTACTGGGTACAAAATGCCAGCTATAGAGTTCTATGCACTACTTTGCATCGTCAGTTTTCCTATCTGTTATGGTTGAAAATTAGAAACTACTTCAATACGCCACAGAAAGCATGCCGTTTAACTGGCTAAAACATGGATCAAGTAAGTGATATTAACTTTTCCTGTCCATAAGCTACGTCAGTTGCACCATACATTTGTTTAACAACAAAAATAAAGTTTGCATTCTAATATAAAATCTTGTGCTGTAAACACCACTACTAACCATAATGCACAAGGTCGCTCAAAGCTATCTTTATATTAAATTAGGCATGCTGTGCTTACAGTCTCATAAGTCAAGAAGGTGAAAAATAGAAAATCAAGACTGCCTCATATACACTAATCAGAACGCTACTCGTATGCTTAACAAGAGGGTAAACCCCTATTAGTGAGGCAGTTTACTTACAAATGTGCTTAGATTCAAGCATCTGAAAAGTAACTTGCAGAATCTTCCATGAGATGCTTTGCATATTTATATGTTATGCAAACAGGTGAGAAGCTCCGTTCTATAATAGACTGCAATAGAGTGTAACAGTTCGTGTAGGTGACAAAGCAACTGCAGAAGTTATGTGAACAATAAACGAGCCCACGAGGAGCTCAAGCTAATGGATTTTATCCACTTCAACAGAGCAGAAGGGACACACATTCAGTTCTTTGTAAAATTAAGCACCTTAACTCCGGATAGTTGTCTGCTGACGGTGCAGGGCTTCTTAATGAGTGGAGCCCTGAAACACGGACGGGGCTGTAGTAAAGCAGACCAGTTAGTGTGTATCAGCAGTATCCCTTTAAGAAAAACAAAAAGGATCATGGTAGAAGCAGGGGTGAAAATTCCTGCCCCTAAAATCCAACATGGAGGATATTCAGCCCTGCAACTGCATTACAGAGGGAAACACGAGAGAACAGGATTACAAAACGGCCCCAAGGACGCTGAAGAGATCACCGATCAATAAATTGGACTGAAACGATCCAGAAGCAAGTCCAGGGGAACCTTCTGAGGCTATCAGTCATGCGATGTACAATACTTAATGTAAGTTACTGTTTTAAATAGCAGGACCAGGACTTTCTTTAAAAACTTGAAAGAATATCGTTGAGGCTTCTTTGGCGTTCTGAGCAGATATCTTGGATCCTAAATGTTGAAATATCAAGGTATTAGGATATCTCATTTGGAATCTTATTTGTTTCTTAATTAAATAAGTGCAGAAAGGGGCAAGCTTTTGACGTTCCATCCTAATCTGAGATGGTAGATCAGATGAGAGGGATATTGTAGCACCTTTCCATTCTATAAACTTTTTGTTTCGAGTTGCAATTAACAGTTTGTTTACATGTTGGTAATTGAGTATTTTCACGTATACGGATCTCGGCTTTGTTTTATCGTAAGGTGGTCTAAGGGCTCTATGGGCTCTTTCAATTATAATCTGGTCCGAGAGAGGAGATTTGTCCAAGAAAATGTCAAAGATTGCAGATATGTTTTCCAGCAATGCAAGGTTGTCTATATGCACCGGTATGCCTCTTAAAATAATGTTGTTGCGCCTGGACCTAGCTTCAAGGTCCACTAATTTCTGCTGCATGTCCAGAATGCTTACGGCATTAGACTTTTGATCTTTCTGTAGTAGTTCTATTTTGATCTCGTTGTCAAAAACTTTAGCTTCTGTTTTGTCAGTTCTAGTGAGTATTCTGTCAATTGATTCACCGAAAGTTTTAAGCTGCTGTGAGAAGCCTTGAATTGAGTTTGGATAGGCTGCAGGGCCGGGTTTAAGTCCTCCATGCTGGAGGGATCAGATTTCACTTTAGCAGGTGGTTTTGTAGTTTCCTGTTGCTTGGCTGTTCTAGCCCCTTTAGAAGTTGCATCTTTCTCTGGTGATGAAATAGCTGAGAATTTAGCTTTGGTACTTTGTGTTTCCATGGAATCAAGTTCTTGAGACATATCACAGGGAAAATTAAAAAGTTCCTTTTCTTGTCTTTCTTCTTTGTCTCTCATTATCAGGTGAGTGTAGGCCCCAGAGCCCTAGGCCACATGGACAGCTGGGAGCAGACAGATAAGCACACAAGGTCAGAGTTAATCCTTCGGATAAGGACTTCTGTACCCAAGACAGGATGAAGAGATTAGCCTCAGGTAGGTAGCTTAATGCTGAGATGAGATTATTATTCGCTGATTTTACTTCTCTCCCAAGGAATAAGGATGATAAGTTAGAGTAACATTGCTATAGAGTTACACTGCTTATAGGACGGCAGCCATCTTAGATTCAATACCTAGGTACTTAAGTTGTGTAAGTACTGGATGATATTATTGGGTGGATCCCTAATTATATCAGCTTGTGCTTCAACAAGCTTTTGAGGTGGGGCAAAAAGCTTAAGGACTGATTTACTGTGTATGGAGCTGGTCACTGTATAAAAGTTCCATCACTGGACTAATTTCCTAAATCCATGTGACTGTCACTCAACAGGCCATAATCATTTCTGGGCTTAATGATTTGCTTAAAGACAGTTTTTCAAATATTTTTGTACGAGTACAGTAATTTGCTAGAGATCCAAATTCTTTTGGACTGGACAGTGTTTTGTATTTTTAGTACACAAAGGATAATGTCATGCATAAAATTAGAAGGGACATTTCTCATTGTAAGGGAGAGACTGTATATATAGGTTAAGGGTTTGGCAATGATATGTAATGCTAACTTAGGGAAAGAAGTGACACGATTAAATCTGGCCTCTTTTGATTTGTCTAATTTCTTTAGTAGTAGTTTGGTCTCTAACAGTTGCCTCCTTGAAGTAAAAAGTAGACAGTAGTCACCTAAATGATACATTTGCTAAATTAAATTTGTGTGGTGGCTAGTATTATTTAAGACCATTTTTTCAGGCTGTTCATGTATATTCTTTGTACCCTGCATCAAACATTTGATTGACCCTGTCAGTATTAGGGGCCCTTGAATCAGCAATTTGGCCTGTCAGTCTTTGATCATTTTCCAGAAGTGTTTATGGTTCCAGGCTAATGACTATTTGTTTTTTAGGTAGGCAACCTTCCTGTTTTGGTTGATATTCTGCACTACTTTCTGAGCTGGATACAACTTTGGTGAAGGAGTTCATGTAATGCATTTTTTTCCATTCCTTCGGGTCCCAATTTCTATGGTTTATCCTCATTGGTTAGCCAAGGACAAGTTTATCCCCTTACTCTTCTACAAGTCTGTGGAAAGACTGTCTTGTACTGTGCTACATTGGGACACATAGTAATCAAGGGCTGTGTTTTGTTCTGTTTGAGCATATATACTGGAACTGTTGTGTATGTTTCTTTTTTTTTTTTTTCTTTGTTAATATTAATGATTTAGAGAGAAATCAGTTGGTGGACCCTCCTCTATCTGGGGCATCAGGTCCTGCTGCACCCAGGGGACAGCTTATGTTTTCAGTCCTTCATGCTTTACTAAGTTAGTCAGGCAGCCTGAAGGACTGCTCCTTACACGCAGGTTTGATGTAAACATGCACCTGCTGTCTGACCTGGATCTGGGCCACACCAAACCAGAGGATTCTCCAAATATCCTTCCCAGTGGGAGCTCTTCTCTCAAGCCCTTCACTGTCTGGGAAAGAAGAGGATGACAGTGAACTGCAGCACTCATCACTATATGACCAGCTGCAACACATAGAGATTGGGAAGCCCTTTCAAGAGTGTACTCCAGGAAGGTGCAAGTGTTGTCTGCTTTTTAATTCTACAGCTTCTGGGAAGTGTACCAGTGAAGGTCTGGTGCTGCCCATAGAACTCCTCTGCTGACTCCTGCACTATGCACTTATTAGCAGCTCTATTCCAAAAGTACTACAGAAATTCATACTGTACTTTTCCCCTCAAGCATTAAAGACAGTGCAGTCATAGGCCTCATTTGTAGTTTGGCAGTAGCCCAAATATTTATACAGGAACTTCTTTATGGCTAACATCCAGAAAAAGATCAGACAATATGAATGGCACAAAATTAGAGGGCTCCAGCACTAGGTATACAAACATAGTGCAGTGTGTGTATGTCATCATGTTTGCTAGCACAGGCTGCATGCCTTATCAAGCATGGAAGGTCCAGAAATGGAGTGGCAGAAAGGCTAATCCCAATCAAAAATCTACTGAAAAGGGTCCTTGATGCCATTTCTGAAGTTACTGAAATAAAAATATCTGAAAGTATTGACAGTTTATTGCAAAAATAAAGAAAAAGGACAGACCAATCCTTTTGTGCAATGCTACATTCCTACTGCAGACTTTCAGCAAAGTATTTCATGCCAAAATACAGCTGGGCTAACTAGACATCAGAAATTACTACACAATGCTTAATCTGTCACAAGATTAACAGAACATGAAAAAACTATGTGGAAGTGCTATTACCGTGACACCCCCACATGATCCTGTTAATGTAGGTAGTACTCGCAGGCACTCAGATGCACACATCTAATTAAACTGTTTGTCTGCTCTGTAAAATGCTGTTGTAAATGCAAATTAAATATGAAACCATCTACCTGAACCTTCAAAAGAATACTCCAAGACATGCAAAAAGTACTTGATTACACACATGCATCCTTCTCCATATGTGGGTCTGAACTCAGAATTATGCTGAATAAGTTAACCCCACAGTACTGGAAGACAGCGTCTGGGGGACTTAGCAGCATTAATCATCTCAGTAAGGAATGACTGAATCAGGCATCTGGCATTGCTAAACCATTTAGCTACACACTGAGGGTGATTACACGCTACATAGCCAACTCAAAGGGCTCCATTTCTCTTATCAGTGTAAAATAAGCAGAACAAGGGATGTAATTTTGTCTGCCACTCCCGGAGCAGCAACGCCTTTCCAGCAGTATGTTGGAGAGGTAATTTCATACCACTGCCTTCACTGCCAAGGTCTCCACTATCTGTAATCATGCACCAGTTCACAGAGCTGTCACTGCTCGGAAATAAAATCCTAGGGTTAAGGGAAAAAAAAAGTAAAAATTAATTAGGCTACGTCTTTCCACTGTTAATTTTAATGGGTGCTATGGGTTCATAGTTTAAACAGGGTTCTCTAAAGTTCCAAACTGGAAAGTCTTACAAAAAGTAAGGGCATGCTTTTTCAGACAATTGCTTTTGTTCTCCACTTCTTTTATAAATGGTGTCACACTGATTCATTACAGCTGCTTATAGAAAGAAAAACTACTACCAGCCATTAGATCCTATTCTATTACATTTACTTTGATTGTAATTACAGAAACCGTGCACTGCTGTTACAGACACTGCAGAACATCTCTGCTCTAAATATTTAGCTCTTCACTGTGCTCCAAGACCAGCAATGCAAGTGAATACAAAATAGTGTGTGTGAATAATGACGGGTATTCAAACTTCCTAAATGTGGTGTTTTTGGAAAAGCAAAAACATGTAATAAAGCATTTTTAATGTACACAAGTCACTAGCAGTGATGTCTAATCAGTTAACCAGTCAATGAAATGCAGGTGCTTCCACTTATATTGCTGTATGAGGGCTTGGCATCACGTCTGATAAATGGAGGGATGCAAGATGAAAGAAAGGTTGACCAGTTATCGTGAAATGTGCATGTTTTATACCAGAGAGGGTCAGAAATAAACCCTCAGGAAATGCTTTATTCGGGGGAAAAAAAAAAAAAACATTGATGGCATTTACAAAATCTCATCTAAAATGCATGATCTAGGTTCAATAACTGTTGGCCATCCCAATGTCACAGAAAAAATGTCACCCACAAAAAAAAAATATCTGGAGATATGTTCAAAGATATTGCTCTGTGAAGCCAAGCACAATTTAATTTATTTTTAAAGTATTTTTCTTTTTAAAAGTTTACACTTCAAGCTCAGTGTCCCTGAACATTTTGTTTTAATTTTTTGCCTGTCTTAGTCGACCACTCTGTTTCCTCTTCAGCCGCTTATTACATTCAGAAAGCATACAGCATTAAAATAAACAAACTAAAGTATACAGCAATAGTTTTCCTACAAGGAGTATGGGCAATCTGCTCAGGCTGTAGCTGCCCAATTACAACTGCTAGAAAGTACGTTTTATGGATGATCACAGTGTAGAACCTCAGCAAACATGGGATTGCTGTTTGTGCAATTTAATGCAGAATAGTCCTGCAGGTAGCCCAAGCTGTATGGGATGCATTCTGCCACAGAACTTAATCTAGCTAGCCTGCAAAGATTTAGGGCACCTTTCACATGCCAACAGCTCCATCAAGGCTTGAGGGTGAGCCAGTATAAAAGCAGATGTACAGGTACCGAAAGGCAGAACTTTCTTGACACTGATGCTACCAGTAAGACTCCGTCTTAACTACATCATCACGGGATTTGGCAGTTGGTTAGTTTCATCAAGTAGACAGATATCTACTCAAATGGGGATTTCCCCTCCTATTTTTTTTCAAGAAAATTGTACCCGTTTTATGATAACGTAAGTTTATCAGAAAGGGGAAGTGTCTGTGTGGTTGCCAAATTTCCCACAAAAATAGCCACACACACTTTTTGCTTTGCAGAAGGACACAATAGTCAGTTTTGTTCTATCTGTAAATTTTTATTATTCCCCAAACCCTTAGAAACAGGCAGAATTTCTTTAAATTTATATCCTGAAAATAAAAACCTCAAGGATTTAACTTTTAGTGTTATGGAGTAGAGTTTCAGTTACCCAGATGTCCCTTTTCTGGATCACAAGAAAAGAATAGTTTCTTGAGAAGCATCTTTTTCCATTTTGGCGCACAAACTGCCTCTGTGTTCGACAGGTGACATCTGCTGTGGCCATGTCTGAGCCCTCTGACCACCCACTGAATTATTTTGCCTCTGCTAGTGATGCTCCTTGCAAAGTTGCCACGACATGCCCATTTAGGGCAGGGGAGAAACATTCTTGCAATGACTGATGCAAAGGGTAGACATCCAACATTCACAATGCCAGACCAAAGAATCAGACTCCTCAGAAGGCTGCTAAATGTCAGGGTGCTCTGTTTCTATGGAGACACCCAGGATCCAAGTCAAAAGAAAACATATCTTCTGATTCCCTATTAGAACAATGTTTCTTTTCTGACACTACTGGCAGAATGAAGGACTTTAGTGGGTTCAGAAGGAAATTTCTGATACCCAGCAGATATACTGAGGGTTACTGTAAGTAGATTCCATGCATCCAGTGGCTATACCCCTAGGTTTAGCAGCTCTGGAAGATGCCTTTAATGTATCCTGCTTTCAGAACCCAGGAAATTTGATAAATAATCAGGTTCTCCACTAAGTTCTTTAGGAACACTAGGGCAGATTCTTCATTTTCCATTTCAAAATCAACTCCTAAGCATCTCATGGCCTTCAATCTCATTCCATCACTACAGCCTTTGATAGATTTGGAAAGAAGGTGCACAATTAGACTTTAGCCTTCCGAGCCAGTAACTGTCGGGCACATTTCAAAACTTTCGCCTAGTTTCCTTTGACAATATGAAGTGATTGCTGACCTTGTTGATCTTCAGTGAAGGAACACTTTTGTCTGTAACCTGTGATATTGAGGAAAGTATTCTCTTAGCTGTTCATATGATATTGCTAATGCTGTTTCTAGTGCTGTGACCACTGGGTCAGTTATGCAGAGATTTGCTTGGTTACATAAATCAGATTTACTAGAGGTTAAGGAAGAAATATTTGATAGACATTTTGCTTGGAGTTTCCTCTGCTGGTGTTCAAGAAATTCGATGAATGGGGGATTAATCCTACAAGCGTTTTTCCAACACCTATATCTTCACCTCACTCTTTCGCAGCAGATTACAGTAGAGTCATAGGTCCCAAGAACACAGAAAAAAATACGGCTGGAAATGAAGTCTCTTCCTCCATTTCAAAGGAATCTTTCTCATCTTATCAATGAAACCTCCCAGTTTCCTGCTATACTGGATCAAACTTTCTCAGATAGTAACAGAGCCCAATCTTCCAGATTAAAGAGAAAAGGGGTTTTACTCAAGGTTATTTATGGTGCCAAAGAAAGCAGGAACCTGGATTGTGTTAGATCTTTCCTTTCTGAACCTGCATATCAAAATTCCAAACTTCAAAATGCTCCCCTACAGTCTCCACTACTTCCCACTCCTCTGAAGTTTCTAATTACTTTGGATTTAAAAGGTGCCTATCATGATATCCCTATTCACAAACATTTCAGAACAACGTTTTCAGTATTCTGCTTTACACTTGGGTAATCAACAGCTCCAAGAGTATTCACAATGTGTTTGGCTCCAGTAACGACTCAATGCATATTAATTATCCATTTTTTTTTCTCCTAGAAAACAAAGAAACTCTTCTCTTTGTTAAGGATCTTATTCACAACCTGGGTTTTTCAACTAACCTAGAAAAGTCATCTCTCACTCAAGTCTTACAGGATAGCATTTCTAGACACCACCCCTCATGATGGCCTTCCCTCCGCAGGACAAAGTAGATTTTTACAACAAATACAGGATTGTAGGAGATTACTAGGCTATTGACCCGGAGGTCATTTTAAGCCTAGCCGTTTCAACCCAATGTAATACCACAGAAGTACTAGTTAATACCAAAGATTGCATTTAGTGATGACTGCCCATGTTCAGGAGGGTTGTAGGTGGTATCCCCAGTAAGAATTTACAGTACCCCATCCACTCATCCAGGTTCCTCAAACAGTGTAATAGAGGTACTCTGTTTCACATGAATTGGTAGCCTGTTCCAAAGATGTGGCAGTTGCTGGAAGATAAATCTGTCCCTCCAGCATGTCCTATTCAAGTCGCAGACCATATTTAAGTCCCTGGAACAGACCCATTTGATTTACGGATATACAGTAAGTTCATTAGGTTTGAGTCTTGGGTTGCTCTGTAGGCCAGGCATAAGTCTCCTCTAAGAGGTCTATATGATATGGAGTAATAGTGACAGGGATTTTAGTCAGTGTGCAAGGCACATGCTGAAGGCCCTTGATCATCTTTGTTAGAAACAGCCGAGGTCTCTCTAATTGGGGCATTATACTCAATTATGGGGCTGGATAAGTGCAGAGTATAGGGGGATTATAACTTCTTTTGCTCTTGAGGTGATGCCTTTACTAATCAAGTGAGCTACATGGAAAGCTTTCCTTACAATGGTACACACATGGTGGTCGAAGTTAAGGTCACAGTGAACCTGCAATCCCAGGTCCCTTACCACTTCATGGGTACTTAGGGTATTGTTATTGATTTTATAGTGTGAATGGATATTGTTTGTGCCGAAGGGAATGATTACACATTTCTATGCATTCAGTTTGAGACAGTGACTAATACACCAGTCGGTCTGTGTGACACCATCCTGGAGTGTACTGACATCATTTGGGGATTCAATGATTGCACCTAGTTTATAGTTGTCTGCAAACCTGATCAGCCACAACCCTTTAGTTTTGACCTGAACTTCTAAGAAGTATATACCAAACAGTAGGGGGCACAGCACAGACCCCTGTGGCACCCCACTAGTAACAGGTCTGCTGGTTGATGTGAAGTTACTTACTTTGATAGTGTGTGTCTGGTTTGTGAGCCAGTTGGCAACCCATCTTACAACAGAGCAGTTTACATTCAGTTTGCTAAGTTTATTGGTAATGCCTGAATGTGTCAAAAGCTTTTGCCAAGTCGAGGTATGCTGTGTGCACAGATTTGCCCTCATCAATGGCCTTGGTCACACTTTCAAAGAAATTCACCAGATTAAACAGGCAGGATCTGCCATTTACAAAGTCGAATTGGGTAGGATCCAGGATTTGGAGGTCACCTGTGTCTATTTATGAGGTCCAAAATGATACATTCCATGGCCTTACAGATGAGGCTGGCCAAGCTTATGGGTATGTAATTACCCAGGCTTGTTCTCCATGCCACATGAACAAAGCCTGTGGTTAGGCTATGATTGAAAAAGGCACTTAGTGGTGATGCTAGTTTGGGGGAGGGTTTTTGTAAGTTAGGAGGGGATAAGGGAGTGAAATTATCGCCAAACCTATCCTCTAGCAGGTTTGTTATCTCTGTGGGGTCAGTGTGTTCAATACCATTGGCCACCAGTTCTGCACATGCTTGGGTCCTACCTTTTGGGTTATATACATAGCTGTAAAAGGCCTTATGATTATCCTTGTCAGTATTTGACAGGTTTCTCTCAAAGGAGCACTTGGAGGATTTGACAAGTTGTTTTACTGTCTGTTAAGGCTGAGGAGGGTGCTTTTCCATTTCTGGGTCCTTGTCTTTGTTTTCTTTGACAGCAACTGTTTGCATTTATTGTAGAGTTTGTTGATGACAGAAGTCCACTATGGCAGGTTAATTTTACTTGGGGCTCTGGCTTTGATTCTATCTGGTCAGGTGAGTTTATACACTTGTGAAAGTGATTGTACAGGGCTTTAGTGTAAGCTTCAGCGTAGTTGCCACTTTCAGCTTCGGGTGGGGCTTGAAATGCATTTATACCTTAACATAGGAGGATATACCCTTGCCATAGTGAAGTTTTTTTAGTTTAATTTTACCCTTTGTGAGTTCCGGTGCTAGTGTCAGTTCAAAGGAGACAGACTGTGGTCAGTTTTAACTAATGAGGGTCCAACAGTTGCAGCAGTGCACCTGCTTGACATGTTGGTGATGGCCAGCTCTAGAATGTTTGTTCCTCTTGTCGGGGTATGGACAATTTGCGCTAGGGCATTTGAATTCACAAAGTCAATGAACTTTTGTGCTAGCAAGTTTGGGCTAGAGTAGGTTTCCCAGTTGGTGGGATAATTGAAATTCCCCATAATCAGTGTGTTTGGTAAAATTTGGATTGTCTTCAGTTTGGTTAAGTAGGCTTCATGGGTGCTGTAACCCATGAAGGGGGAATACATAACTGGCTAGGAATTGAATGGAGGGTCTTGCCCACCGCAACCTGGACTTGGATTAACTCGATGGAGTTGTTCAGTCCAACTAGACACGAGGTGAATTTATCTCCAATACAGACTGAAACACCACCTCCTTTGGTTTTTACACCATTTTGCAGTCTAAAGGTGTGGAAGGCATTGCAGCCATGCAGGGTCGGGGTACTCTCTGAGGGCTTAAACCAGGTATCTGCGACTGCACAGACATCTACATCTTCTAGTGATAGAAGTGTTTCCAAGGAGTGCAGGTTTTGGTTTAAGCTCCTAGCATTTAGCAGTATGATCCTTATTTTGTTCTGTCTGGTTAATTTACATCGGTAATGTTGTTTGAGATCTTGCCTAAAATAGGCACTATGGGGAGGCAAGAGCCTTTGTCAGCAGCCGAAAGCCTAGGGGTGCAAGGTGCAAACCACCCTTGACAAAGCAGTCAGGTTTGTCGACCATGGCTTCCCAGGCAGACAGGAACTGGATCCCCTTCGAATGACACCAAAAACTAAGCCAATTATTGAAATCAATAATTTTTTGTTTATACTGTAGCATCATTCTAGGTGAGGGTAGTATGCTGATCAAGGCTAGGGACATACCTGCCTAGGACACACAAAGTGCTAGACCATGTCTCTCTTCATATAGTCCAGTGAGGTACTTCTCAGGTCATTCTCACAAACATGAACTATGACAGAGTCATAATGGTACTTGTTGCTGACAGACTTGAGTGCATGAGTGATTTGGCAAATCCTGGCACCGGACAGGCAGCTGCCCGTGGCTTTCTCTTTGTCCAACCTGGTGAGTGGGACATCCATGTCTCTCACTATTGAGTTTCTAATGACAAGAAAACTTGTTTTTTTGAGTGTTACGCCTTATGGGCTTAGTGGGTCAGACATCGATGTTGCTATGTGTAATGGGTGCTGTGGAGACTGTTAGTTGTAGCAGACTTGTGTTTTGGAGGTCTATGGTGTTTCAGTAAGTTTTTCGAGAGAACCTCCACGTACGTGGATGTGTGTGTTTGATGTATACTATGTGTATGTGTAATGGTCCTATTTGAATATGCAGTGGTGGGTGAGGTGACAACCTTCTCCGTGTTACTGTTTTGAGTGAGAGAGCATGGATTGTAGATTCTTGGTGTAAATGCAGCTCGTACACACTGTATTAGACTGTTGGCAGGAGAAACAAGTGTAGTCCAAATGTCCATAATGCTAGGTTGAAGACTGTTGTCACTAGGGGTGGCTTTTCAGAAACTATCACTGAGGAGCTTGGTGAATGGATATTTCTACCTGGGTTTTAAGGGAAAATATGTTGAACTTAACTGTTCCGCTTTGTTCACAATTGCGTGGTAGTGCACTGCGCTGCCTGACACACAAACAAGCAGTAACCTCCTCAGATGCAGAGCCTAAATACCAGAAGCACCTTTAGAAAAACAACTCTTAACACAATTCAAAAGGACCAATGAAGATGCTTATTCCAAGCCCTAGACCAGCCTCCCTTTAACAGTCAAGTGCCAAACAAACAATTCTCTCAATTCCTTCTGTCAAATACAGTTCTCTCACAATTCCTTAGGTTGTCCCTCTAGGTTTACAACACCCAAGGACTCTCTCAGGATACTAGGGTGTATGCCATATAAAGTTCTCATAATTCTTCTAGCCAGATTACATGCGAGATAAATTCAGTGGCTCCTCAAATTTCTCTGGACACAACACCAGCATCCTCTCTCCTTTTAAATTCCAATGATGAATTTTGTTATAAAGGAACTTCAGTGGTGGGTGAATCAGTTGTCTTCCAGTCCAGGTCTTCCACCCCCACCCCTTCTCAATCAGTAACCAAAGAAGCTTTAGAGTTTGCATGGGAAGTAGTTTCCAAAATTTTGAAAGTACAGGGTGTCTGTAACCATAAGGGCAACCCCCCCCCCCCACAAACATCAAGGAAATAAAGGCATTAATAAATCTCTGGGTTGCATGACCTTTGTCAGTGATGAAAGACAGCACCACAATAATGTAGTACAAAACAAATGGCAAGGGGGAGATGGTTATTGCCCCCCCCCCTGCAGATTAGCAATGTTAGTCTGGGAACTTTCCCAAAAGTTCACTCTATCCCTACAGGCTCCTTCAATTCTGCCAGAGCAGGATTTTGTGGCACAGAAGCTGAGAAGGACCAGGACACAGCCAGACTCCCACAAATAGAAGTTACACCCCTGAGTTTTTCAGGAGATTATCCATCCATGAGGAGTTGCCAAAGTAGATCTGTTCATCCTAATTTCACAACAGACATTTAAAGCAGTCCTTAGAACATCTTGAAAAAAGGCCTGGAAGACAGGTACATTTTCTTTTCCCATGGACAGGAATATTCCTGTATGCCTTCCCACCATTTTCTCTAATATCCTTTAAAGATCCAAAAGTATTTTCCAAAGATATCTTTAGTAACTTCCTTTTGGCCCAGACAACAGTAGTTCTCCCTTCTTTTGAAAACAGCCAATGGCAGTTACCATAAGCTTCCTTACGGAGTGGACTTGCACAGCACTGGTGCACTCTCATCTATGCCAAACTTTAAATCCTTCAGCTCCAAGCCTGGATAACAGAATTTTAGTACCTTTCACGTACCTTTTTCAGATGACATGCAGCAGATACTAAAGGAGGCTAAGAAAACCGCTAATAGAAAATTGTATATGGCAAAGTTGATGAGTTTCTAGTTGGTGCCAAATAAACAAAAATCCTTTTAAGGCTCAAACTCTATTGGTTTGCACAAGTTAAGCTCTGGCCATTTATAGTCTTCTATTTGAGCCATTTCTGCTTTTGTGCCTATGGATCCCCCCCCCCTTTTTTTATATCAAGTCAAACAGTTTTTTATATTAAGTCAAACAGTTTCTGAAAGGGGTACACTCCCCCTTGAGATCTCAACTTTGTATTAGAAAAATGTACACATTTTCCTTCTGAATCAGTTCACAAGGCTGATTTAAAGTTAACATGGAAAGCCTTACTACTCTGACGTCAGCCAGAAGGGTATTGGATTAGCAAGCATTTATGGTGACTTGGCCCAACTTATCTTTAAAAAACATAGTGTATTCTTGAGAGGTAACCTTTCTTTATGCCTAAAGTGGTTTCAGAGTTCACTTTTAAATCAACCTATTCACCTCCAAATATTCTTTTCTCAACAGAAAAACGAGAAAATTTTGCACACTCACTGTCCGCAGACAACTCCTAAACTACACAGATAAGACAAAAAACTTCAGAAATTCTAACAGATTGTTCATTTCTTATTAATATAAGAAAAAGGGGGCATCAAGGTCAAAACTATTTTGGAATGGTTGTCCTATGCCATTTCATTTTGCTATTCTAATCATTGCAAGATACTTCCAGGCAAGGTCAGAGCTTGTTCTACTAGGTCTGTCTACTTCAGCTACTTTTTTGGAAAAGGGTAGACTCTAGAAGCGATGAGAAAAGTGACTATTTCCCCTAGAGCTATGAGTGTTTGTTAGGAATATTCCTGGGGCTCCAGGATTCTTATCCTTCTTCCTTTCCTACCCAAGCTTTAGAATAAGTCCCTATATAGCTTAGGCTACTGCAACAGCAATCTAATGAGAAACTTAGTACAGTTGTGCAAGTAAATTTACAATCACAGTACATGTTCAAATAGCTCAGTGTTGCAGTACAAACATCCTCCCTCTTTCCCCTTTGTTCTTGTTATGCCAGGGGTCCTCATCTTCCCTTCTTCCCTTAGTACATAGTTGTTGGTAGGGCTCTATGCTCCCTCGCTGAGGCAAGAAAACTCTGAATTTTGGTGCCTGTACATTTGCTTTTATACTGGCTTGCCCACAAGCTCCAACAAATTTATTGAAGCTAGGACATGCTCTAAAGCTTTGGAAGCTGGCCAGGTGATTGAGCCTTGGCAGGATACATACTACTGCAACAGTGATCTACTCAAACTACTGATGTTAAGTTGTCAATCTCGCCTTCATTCTTGCTGGATGGGTTCGGAGCCGATCCTCGGCTCCGGCTTGGCACTTGCTAAGCTCGAGAATCACTTTTACCAGCTCGAGGCAGCCCTATATCCCATGATGCAAGGCGGTAATTACCCAGATCTCGTTTGCCGCTTCGCTCATGAGGTCACCTTTTTTACCAGCTCCTGGTAAGTGAATTTTCATTACTCTTTTCAGAGATTTAACTACTCCAGCTCTTAAAAATTTTATTCCCTTTTATAGTCAATAGTCCTCGATTCACTTAGACCCTATTCCCTTTAGTTTTTCTCGATCCCTTTATAATTTTTCTGTTAGTCAGGCCTTAGGTCTTCCCCTCCTAAACAATTCCTGTCAGGATTTTTTGTTAGGTGTGTCTGTGTTTTTGTTTAACTACTGTATTTAAGGACTGAGTGTGTGGGTGATTGTGTTTAAACTCAATCATGTCAAAAGACACTAGGGTCTCAGGTTTTAAGAAGTGTGACTCGTGCTGTCAGAAGATGTCTCTGACAGACAGTCACACTTCTTGTATTTATTGCCTGGGACCCCTACACCTGCAGGACTCCTGTGCTATTTGTCATTCTTTCAACCAGAGAGTCCTGCAGGAGCGTAGAAAAAAGTTGATCCTCAGGGGTCTCCTTAAGCCTGAGAGCTCCCCGGCTAAGGTCGGTTCCGGGAAGCCCTCAAAGCCACCCAAGACCCAGACTTCGGTGTCCAAGTCTGTGGCCTTGGTTCCGACTCCTCCAGAGTCGATATCGGCTCCGTCTGGAGCCGATCCTTCCTCCTTGGAAGTTTCTGTATCGGCACCGATCGGCACCGATACCCTGGCTTCGGCATCCATGTCGGCTCCGGCTGGAGCCGATACCCTAGCTTCGAAGCATGTTTCGGCTCCGGCTGGAGCCGAGACCTCTCTACCTCAGCTTGGAGCCGACAAGCTGTCAGCTCCAACTGGGACCGAAGGTTCGTCGGCTCCGATGGCTCCGTCGAGGAAGAGGTCTAGATCTCCTTCACTGGAGTCTATCCACTCGGCTCCGGCCTCCCCCTTACTTTCGGAACGGAGCCATCGGAGCCGAGTGTCAAGGTCTTCCAGACTTTCAGACCATGACTTGGAGAGAGTGGTGAGCACACTACTAAAATCACAGGCATTGGCCCAGATGCTCCATAGCCCGTCTCAGCAGACGATCGCTATTCCACACCCTCCTGAGATTCCTCCTTCGACTCTCCTTCAGAGCTCGGAGCCGGAGATTATTGGTACCGTGACTGTTGCGGCTTCGGAGCCGATTCCACACCTTTCGGCTCCGTCGTCTTCGACTCCTATCTCCTCCTCGAGACCTTCCTTGGAGGGATCCGGTCGTCGGGTTTCCCTGGTCGGTTCCGAGGGGGCGAGTGGCATCGGACCCTTGTCCGACCCCGCTCTCCCTCTCGGGGCTTCGGCCTTGGTGAGCTCGGCGCCGACATCTGCTTCGGAGCCTTCCCTTTCGGTGGGGCAGGGGGTCCTTGTTTCTTCGGAGCGGTGTCTCTCGGCCCTCCCTGGGAGGGGAGCCTTCGAGGTGATGAGGAGTGTGCTAGCCCCCGAGCTTAATCAACAGTCGGTTCCTTTAGCTCCTCCCTCTACGGTGCCTGTAGATGTCTTTTCCCACTCTCTTGCTCCCGGACCCAGAGATCCATCGCCCCAGGTTTCCCCACTGGGAAGAACTTCCTCTTCCGAGGTTTCTCCTGATCCTTCAGGAGAGCCCCCACGTCAGAGGACCTGCAAGAGGAAGCACTTAGACTCCCCGGAGTCTACGACATCAGATACCGACTTAGATGAGTCGGAGGGGTCCCCAAGATCCCCCTCTGAGGATGTCTCCTTTTCAGACATCCTAGAACTCCTAAAACAGAGGGGAAACTGGCCCTCCATTAATCCCTCCGAGGATGAGTCGGTATACCTGGAGGCTTTTGGATCTCGACCCTCCACCTCATGGGTGTCTCCGCCTTTCGACCCCCTCATGGATGTGATAGCTCAAAAGGCGTGGGCATCTCCTGATTCTGTGGAACCAGTCCCCAGGAGGCCTTCTAAATTTATCATGGCCTCCACTGAGAAACAGTTTCTTACGAAAGGTGTTCCAGTTGATGCCATGGTGGTGGCAGCCGCCACCAAAAAGGAACTTGCAGATCCTTCCGTACCAGTCCATCCTCCTAATAAGGAGTCTAGGACCATGGACAGGTATGGTAAGCGGATGTTTTCCTCAGCGACCTTTGCTATGCGTTAGCTGAATTATTTGTCACTTCACCCGACTTCAAAGAGACATCCTCAAAGAATTGGGTGAGGTAGTACAGGACCCGTCGGCTGCTGGGGCTCAGGAGAAGATTGCCTCTCAGCTTGGAATCCTAAATTCCATTACTAACTCCTCCATGCGGCTCATTTCTTATGCAGCCGATGGGGCGAGTAGAGCTGCGGGAACAGGAGTGGCTCTTAGACGTCAGTCCTGGATGCGGCTTTGCAATTTCGCAGACCCCTTTAAGGCATCCTTCACAAATTCTCCCTTTGATGGCACAACTTTGTTTGGGCCTCAGGTGAAGGACAACATTAACCAGGTGCGAACAAGACGGCAAGACTCTTTCTGCCATAGGAGTCCATTTCTCCACCCCTTCTAGACCTTACCCCAAAGGTCAGAAGGGAGGGAAAATGTGGTTCCGGAAATCTCAGGGAGTCACGCCTGACGCAGGTGGTCAATTTACCCCCAGAAGCAGAGGGGGTAATAACAACAGATGCCGCCCTAGGGGCAGAGGAGGTCCGCAGAACCAGGGCAGCAGAGAGCCTCTCTCTGACAAGCCCTTCCAGCATCCCTGAGGTGTTGCCCGACTGCCCACCCTTGGAGGCAGTCGGGGGGAGATTGTCGCTGTACCCAGAAGCCTGGCTTTCCCTCTCTCAAGACAGATGGGTACAGTCGATCATATCCGAGGGTTACAAAATCCCCTTCGAGGAAAGCCCCTTCCCTCAAAAAGGTTCCCTTCCAGACGTTCCACCCAGTCTAAGGGAGATTGCGAAGCTAGAGGTATCAATGCTTCTAAGAAAAAGGGCCATCCAACCAGTTCCAACAGATCAATTAGAATCCGGAATCTACTCAAGGTTCTTTTTGGTTCCCAAAAAGACGGGAGACTGGAGACCAATATTAGACCTCAGCAGACTGAACAAGTCTGTCAAAAAGACAAGATTTCGGATGGTCACACTTCAATCGATTTTGCCCTTCCTGGGAAAAAACAACTGGATGTGCTCCATAGACCTTCAGGATGCGTACTATCACATAAAAATCCACAGACGCTCCAGAAGGTTCCTCCGCTTTTGGCTGGGGACCAGTAATTTTCAATTCAGAGCCCTGCCCTTTGGTCTCACTACAGCCCCCAGAGTGTTCACCAAATGCATGGCAGCGGTCGCGGCTCACCTGAGACGTCAAGGATTCCAGGTGTTTCCGTATCTAGACGACTGGCTCCTATCAGCCACCACCAGGCATCAACTTCTCCAAGCCAGAGATTATACTCTGCATCTCTGCGGTCAATTAGGAATTTCAATCAACTTCCAAAAGTCTTCCTTATCGCCCTGCCAATCTATTGCCTTTATAGGCGCAAATCTAGAGACTACTCGGATGTCAGCAAACCTTACAAGTCAAAGAATCCTAGATATCCAAAACCACGTTCGGATCATCCTATCCAGCAAAAGGGTACAAGCCAGGTTGGTCCTGAAAGTGCTGGGCCTCATGGCAGCTGCCATCACACTTCTCCCTCTGGCCCGTTTTTACATGCGCCTCCTACAATGGATGTTGTTCACTCAATGGTCCTACCAGCAGCTCCCCATGCATCACAAGATCCTGGTGACACAAACCTGCAAGAGCCATCTATCCTGGTGGACTACTTCTCCCCTAGTTCATCAGGGCAGACCGTTTGTCCTTCCGGCCCCGGTAGCCACAGTTACTTCGGATGCCTCCCTGATCGGGTGGGGGGGGCATTACCAGGGCAGGATGGTTCTTGGCACGTGGCAACCGCTCAAATACCACCTGCCCATAAATGTCCTAGAGATGAGAGCAGTGCTTTTAACGTTGCAAGCCCTCAACGACTTTCTTCCCTTAGGAACTATTGCAGTTCACACGGACAGCATGTCCGTGGTGTGGTATATCAACAAGCAGGGCAGAACCAAGTCCTATCCCTTGTGTCGAGAAGCTCTCAGACTTTGGCAATGGGCGATCTCCTCTCATCGGTTTCTGGTAGCAACGCATATCCCCGGGAGAACCAACATAATAGCGGACAGATTGAGCAGAGCTATTCTCATGCCTCACGAGTGGTCTCTCAAACTTTCCATAGTGGAGGAGATTTTTCAGAAGTGGGGCCGCCCATGCTGCGATCTTTTTGCTACTCCCCAAAACAGCAAATGCCCACACTTCTTCTCTCACATTCCACTTCCGGGCCATCCCCCCAGAGACGCTCTTACCCAAGATTGGCCCCGGGGACTTCTTTATGCTTTTCCCCCCTTTCCGTTGATACCTAAAGTACTCCAGAAAGCTACCGTCTTGACAGCCAAAATGATTCTCATTGCCCCTTACTGGCCTCGACAAATTTGGTTCCCGTTCCTTCATCGCCATCTCATGGTGCAGCCTTGGCATCTGGATCCAATTCCAGATCTTCTGACCCACCAGTCGGGTCAACTGCACCGATCAATTCATTCCCTCAACCTCACTGCTTGGTTGCTCCACTTCCTTCATTAGCCAGGCTTCCTATGATCTCTAACCCCGTTAGAGATATAATAGTAGCTTCTCTAAAGTCCTCTACCAGGAGGATTTACTCTAGTAAGTGGAAACGTTTATCCTTTTGGGCAAAGTCTAAGAACATAGATCCTTTTACTGCCCCTATTCAATCGGTCTTGGACTTTCTTGCTGAAATTTTTTGCTCCGGCTCTTCTGCTTCCACAGTTATGGTCCAGTTGGCAGCAATCTCTAATTTCCATGTCGGATTTGCAGACCACAATATCATGTCTCACAAACTTTGTAAAGCTTTTCTCAAAGGGGTGTTCCTTCTTAAGCCCCCTGTTAGAGATCCTCCACCAAAGTGGGACCTAAATTTAGTGCTGGCATCCTTGATACTTCCCCCTTTTGAACCAGCTGCTACATGCTCATTAAAATGTCTTTCTTGGAAGACTCTCTTTCTAGTTGCTATTACTTCAGCTAGTAGAGTGTCGGAACTACATGCCCTCTGTGTTCGTCCCCCTTACTTGGTCTTCCACAAGGATAGAGTGTCCTTAAGAACCAATCCATCCTTTTTGCCCAAGGTTGCTTCTAAAACAAATTTAAATCAATCCATTGACCTTCCTGTATTTTTTCCCAATTATTCTAACAGGGCAGAACAAAAACTGCATTGCCTAGATGTTCATAGCCAACTCAGATATTATTTGGACAGAACAAAGCAATTTAGGAGATCTGATCAGCTTTTTCTTTCCTATGCTGAAAATATCCAGATGGCTATCGTCCACCATTTCTGACATTTATCAGCTGAGGGGCACACAGCTGATCTCAAAACCTAAAGCGCATTCTACTAGAGGTCTAGCCACATCTACAGCTTTTCAGGCTAGATTACCCCTGGACACTATTTGTGCAGCAGCCACTTGGGCCACTCCTCATACCTTCGTTTCTCATTACAAATTGGATTTGGCCTCCAGGGACAGGGCAAGTTTTGGTTCCACAGTTCTCAAGAGTCTGTTCCATTGAGCCACCCAGGATAGGGGTGCTAGGGACGCGGTCCCATCCAGCAAGAATGAAGGCGAGATTGACAACTTAACATTTAGAAGTTATGTACCTACCATAACGTTCCATGTTAGTTGTCTTCTCGCCTTCTTTCTTGCGTCCCTCCCTCCTGTCCCCCTAGCCTGGACAGACCTAGTTTTTCCCCTTCTTGGGGAGATTGTTCTCCCTCGGACACCAGTTAGTTTGGGATCTCTGTTACCTGGTTCCTCTTACAGTCTTCTAGGCTAATTATTCTGCTTTCCTTGTAGAAAGATTGCAGGCAGTTTTCCTCTAGATACCAAACGAGATCTGGGTAATTACCGCCTTGCATCATGGGATATAGGGCTGCCTCGAGCTGGTAAAAGTGATTCTCGAGCTTAGCAAGTGCCGAGTTGGAGCCGAGGATCGGCTCCGAACCCATCCAGCAAGAAAGAAGGCGAGAGAAGACAACTAACATGGAACGTTATGGTAACTTCTAATTATGCTAAATATACTTACACAACTACACTTTTCTAATTTCCCACTGCTCTGTGGGCATGGAATTAATATGTAAAATTCAGGCAATGTTGGAAGATGGGTCTACTTCGTCAAAAACCTCTATCGAATACCTTTTTATTGAATCCTATTCGCTGAAGTCTTAATCCATCAAGTGTGAATTTAAGCGAAACTTTTCCCAGGGGAAAAATGCTTGGCCATCATTGGGAATTTGCCCTTTTCCCCACCGTAGTGCGATCTTGGAATTGGTATATTTAGGTGGGGGGTGTAGCCCCCACACTGGGGGTTGTGTTGTGGGGGCATAGCCTCCCCACCTGGGTGGGTTTTAAATTTTGTGATTTTTTTTGTGATGCTCGCTTGGTTGGCCAAGTGTTTTTTCCCCTGGGAAAATGTTTCCATTCGATGGATTAAGGCTTCGACAAAAAGGCATTCGACAATTAGTGTTTTTGATATTGCCCCCCATGGTGGACGCAGGGAAAGATCATTTCATGTAAAAACATTGCATCAACAGTTCATAGAAAAAAACAGAAAATAAATCGCCATTTACAAAGTAAAGATATGGCAAAGCTGGAAAGTATAATGCATGAAGGTCTAAGCAAATAATCACAGTAAAACAGTTCCCTAAGCAAATAACCAATGCAATGTAGTATGGTTCTGTAATATTCAGTTTACTGTTACGGTCAAGAAGTGATGGAGATTGCTGTAGCAAGAAGGCATCTGTAGCACAACAAAAAAAATACTGTGAGCGAGACATGCAAAAGAACAGTTCAAGAATTGGCACACACAGAAGTCACACCCACTACAATCCTTTCTAGCATTCAGACTGTATAACAAATCACAAATGTGAACAAAAAATTTTGCCTTATCAAGGTATAATAAAATAAGACAAACTGACATGCATGCAGAAAAAAAAAAAAAAAAAATTCGAAAAACATTTTATTTATTTACTGTATTTGTTTATCGGGAAAGTTCACTGGGCGTAAAAGAGGCCATTTTCAGACGGGGCCCAGGGAGAAAAGCTCTGATAAGAACATAGATGCAGAAAAAAAAATTAAACATTAACTGGTACAGAAGTAGAAACAGTGTTACGCCTAGTGGTTACAGTAATATATACAGAATATATACAAGTCAGGAATTTAGTTGGTTTTCAAATGAATTCAGAGTAGTAAAAACGGAGATAAATTCATCAGCATTACTGTACCAGCATCAACAAGTGATGAAAGAAGAAAAAAAATAAATATAGAGAAAGTATCAGCCACTAGTAGTAAAAAGCATAGTAATTTAATTCTAATATAAGGAGAAGGAAGAGGTTGGGTCATAGAGCAGGTACATAGCCAGGAAGAGTTGAGATGATTTTTCAGTATTTGTTTTGAAGATGAACATGAACAAGGCATCACACGGGCCAGTGTCAGAAAAACAGAGAAAGTGAACTATCCTATAGTGAAGACAGGAAATGCACTCTCCCTCATAAATTTTGTAATTCTGAAACATTTCCTATATTTACAATCACTGCCTAAGAAGGGTACTCTTGCTTGCAATGCTGCTCAAGGTGATGAGCAACAAAAAACATTAACAGCTTATTTTCCTTTCTATAAAATGTCTAAGTTGACAGGTTCATGGGTTGGTACTGGGCTATCTGCCCGAAGGCATACATTAGCCCAGCCACGTTGTGCGGTATTCACCTCCCCTTTAGTAGTTCCCTAGACCCTTGTACTAGCACAGCTAGTACCCTTTGCCCCTATCTAGTAGTGCTGTTGGTGTGATCCCCGGTGTGAACTTTCTGTTGATGTTGATCAGATAAATGATGCTTGTTACTCTTGTAGAATATGAAGCCTTTACAATAATAGGACTGTTTACGTACTGAATAAAGAAAAAAATCTGCCTGGTAAACTGCATTTCACTACTTAGCCTCACCTGCACAGCACAAGCAGTGGAGCTAAAATCTTTAGCTTTACAATATGGGTTCACAGCCTAACATATTCCAGGTCATGCATTATCACATGCATCAATCCCACTTAATATCTGAAAGACTGTATAAAGCAAGCAGAACCTGCAAATTATCAAAGGGGCAGGGATAGGCATATATATGAAAAATTCAATGCAAATACAGGTGATTGCCTAAAAATAAGAAGTTATGTACCTACCATAACGTTCCATGTTAGTTGTCTTCTCTCGCCTTCTTTCTTGCTGGATGGGTTCGGAGCCAATCCTCGGCTCCGACTCGGCACTTGCTAAGCTCGAGAGCTAATTTTACCAGCTCGAGGCAACCCTATATCCCATGATGCAAGGCGGAGACTACCCAGATCTCGTTTGGTAGCTAAGGAAATTATGGAATATATTCTTCCAACTGTAAAGGAGGAAGAAAACGTAACAATACTAAAAATGACAATCATAATCATCATAATCCTCTGAAAAGGATCAACCTAATCTAGTGACACTAGAAGCTGATTAGCTAGAAAAAGGATAAAGCCTCTTAAGAGAAGAGGCATAATCTTCTCGGTCTGACCAGGCTAGGGGGATGGAGGGCAGGACGCAAGAAAGAAGGCAAGAGAAGACAACTAACATGGAACGTTATGGTAGGTACATAACTTCTTAATGTTAAGTTGTCAATCTCGCCTTCATTCTTGCTGGATGGGACCACGTCCCTAGCACCTCTATTCTGGGTGGCTCAATGGAAAAGACTCTTGAGAACGGTGGAACCAAAATTCGCTCTGTCTCTGGAGGCCAAGTCTAATTTGTAATGTGAAACAAAGGTATGAGGAGAGGCCCATGTGGCTGCTGCACAAATAGTGTCTATTGGAAGTCTAGCCTGTAAAGCTGTAGATGTAGCTAGAGCTCTGGTAGAATGGGCTTTTGGCCTAGAAATCAACTCTTTGCCTCTGAGCTGATAAATGTAAGTAATCACAGAAGACAGCCATCTAGATAAAGTCACCTTGGAAACTGGAAGGCCTTTCCTGTTCTCTGCATAGGATAGAAACAGTTGATCAGATTTCCTAAAATGTTTAGTTTTGTCTAGATAATATCTGAGCTGGTGGTGAACATCAAGACAATGTAATTTTTGTTCCGCTCTATCAGAATAATTTGGGGAAAAAAACTGGAAGATCAATGGATTGATTTAAGTTAGTCTGCAATGCCACTTTGGGTAAGAAAGACGGATTAGTCATTAGAGATACCCTGTCTTTGTGGAAGATTAAGTAGGGAGGGCGAATGCAGAGAGCATGAAGCTCAGATACTCTCCTGGCAGAAGTAATGGCGACTAGAAAGAGTGTCTTCCAAGAAAGAAATTTCAATGAACAGGCAGCCGCAGGTTCGAAAGGGGGGAGAATCAAGGATGTTAAAATTAAATTTAGATCCCACTGTGGTGGGGGGGGGTCTCTAATCGGAGGTTTAAGTAAAAAGATACCTCGAAGGAATGCCTTGCAAAGTTTATGTGACATAATGTTGTGGTCCAAAAGGCCTATATGAAAATTCGAAATGGCTGCCAGCTGAACTTTTACTGTGGAGGAAGAGGATCCTGAATGAAAAATCTCAGTTGGGAAGTCCAAGACCGAATGAATTGGAGCAGTATAGGGGTCTATATTCCTAGCTTTTGCCCAGAAGGAGAAACATTGCCATTTACTAGTGTAAATCCTTCTGGTAGAAGATTTAAGGGAAGCTACTATGATATCCCGGACGGGATTAGAAATCATAGGAAGCCTGGCTAAGGATGGAAGTGGAGCAACCAAGAAGCGAGGTTGAGAGAAGGTATGGATTGGTGCAGCTTCCCCGACTGGTGGGTCAGAAGATCTGGAACCGGGTCCAGATGCCATGGCTGTACCATGAGATAACGATGTAGGAACGGAAACCATATCTGTCGAGGCCAATAAGGGGCAATGAGAATCAACTTGGCTCTCAAGGCAGTTGCTTTCTGAATTACTTGAGGTATCAGAGGAAAGGGGGGAAAGGCATAAAGAAGTCCCCGGGGCCAAACTTGGGTTAGAGCGTCTCTGGGGGGATGGCCTGGAAGGGGGAAGACAGAGAAGAAGTCTGGGCATTGGCTGTTTTGAGGTGTAGCAAAAAGGTCGCAGCAAGGAAGGCCACACTCCTGAAAAATCTCTTCCGTCACTGATTGTTTGAGAGACCACTCGTGAGGCATGAGAATAGCTCTGCTCAACCTGTCCGCTATGATGTTGGATTTCCCGGGGATATGCGTTGCTATCAGAAACTGCTGAGAAGAGATTGCCCACTGCCAAAGTCTGAGAGCCTCTCGACACAGTGGATAGGACTTGGTTCCGTCCTGTTTGTTGATATACCACACTATGGACATATTTGTCTGTTTGGACTGCAATAGTTCCCAGGGGAAGAGAGTCGTTGAGGGCTTGCAACGTTAAAAGCACTGCTCTCATCTCTAGGACATTTATGTGCAGATGGTATTCAAAAGGTTGCTAAGTGCCATGGACCATCCTGCCCTGATAATGCCCCCCCTACCCGATCAGGGAGGCGTCCGATGTAACCGTGGCGACCGGGGTAGGAGGAACAAAGGGTCTGCCCTGATGGACTTGAAGGGACAATATCCACCAGGTCAGATGCCTTTTGCAAGTTGGAGTTATTATGATCCTGTGACGCATGGGAAGTTGTTGAAAGGACCATTGGGCGAATAGCATCCATTGTAGAAGACGCATGTAAAAACGGGCGAAGGGAAGAAGTGTTATGGCGGCCGCCATAAGACCCAATACTTTCAGAGCAAATCTGGCCTGAATTTTGTAGCTGAGAAGAATCACCTGGACGTGACTTTGAATGTCCAAGATCCTTTGGTCTGTTAACTTTGCTGAAAGTTGTACGATGTCCAATTTTGCGCCTATAAAAGTAATAGATTGACAAGGCAGATTTTTCGAAATTTATAGAAATCCCTAGCCCTCTGCAAATGTGAATGATGTAATCTCTGGCTTGGAGAAGTTGATGCCTGGTGGTGGCAGTGAGGAGCCAGTCGTCTAGATATGGAAACACCTGGAATCCTTGACGTCTCAGGTGAGCCGTAACCGCTGCCATACATTTGGTGAACACTCTGGGGGCTGTAGTGAGTCCAAAGGGCAGGGCCCTGAATTGGAAGTGACTGGTCCCCAGCCGAAAGCGGAGAAATCTTCTGGAGTGCCTGTGAATTTTTATGTGATAGTACGCATCCTGAAGATCTACCGAGCACATCCAATTGTCCTTGCCCAGAAAGGGTAGAATGGACTGAAGCGTGACCATCCGGAATCTTGTTTTCTTTACAAACTTGTTTAGTTTGCTCAGATCTAATATTGGTCTGCAGTCCCCTGTCTTTTTTGGTACTAAAAAGAACCTTGAGTAGATTCCGGATCCTATTTGGTCTGCTGGGACTGGCTGGATGGCTTTTTTTGCTAACAGTTTTGATATCTCTGGTACTGCTAGTTCCCCTAGTCCGGGTGGAACGTCTGGAAGGGTTCCCTTTTGCTGAATTGGGGTTTGAATAAAGGGAATTTTGTAACCCTCAGATATAATCGACTGTACCCATTTGTCTTGAGAAAGGGAAAGCCAGGCTATTGGGTACAGCGATAATCTTCCCCCAACTGCCTCTGAAGGTGGACAATCGGGCAACATCTCAGGGATGCTGGAAGGGTTTGTCAGAAAGAGGCTCTCTGCTACCCTGATTCTGTGGACCCCCTCTGCCCCTAGGGTGGCGTCTGTTGTTGTTACCCCCTCTGCCTCTGGGGGTAAACTGACCTGGTGCGTCAGGCGTGACTCCTTGAGATTTGCGGAACCACATTTTTCCTCCCTTCTGACCTTTTGGGTAAGGTCTTGAAGGGGTGGAGAAACGGACTCCTATGGCAGAAAGAGTCTTGCCATCTTGTTCGCATCTAGTCAAAGTGTCTTTCACTTGAGGTCCGAACAAGGTCGAACCATCAAAAGGGGAGTTTGTGAAGGACGCTTTGAAGGGGTCTGCAAAATTACAAAGCCGCATCCAGGACTGACGCCTTAAAGCCACTCCTGTGCCTGCAGCCCTACTCGCTCCATCGGCTGCATAAGAAATGAGACGCATGGAGGAGTTAACAATGGAGTTTAGGATTCCTAGCTGTGAGCTAATCTTATCCTGAGACCAAGCAGCTGACGGATCCTGTAAAACTTCTCCCAACTCTTTAAGAACATCTCTTTGAAGGCGGGTGAAGTGACACAAGTAGTTCAGCGATCGCATGGCAAAGGTTGCTGAAGAAAAAATCCGCTTGCCGTACCTGTCCATAGTCCTAGAATCCTTGTTAGGAGGATGGACAGGTACTGAAGGATCAGCTAAGTTCCTTCTTGGTGGCTGCAGCCACCACCATGGCATCAACCGGGACACCTTTTGTCAAATATTGCCTATCAGGTGGGGGCGTAATGAATTTAGAAGGCCTCCTAGGAATAGGTTCCACCGAATCCGGGGCCATCCACGCCTTCCGAGCCACCACTTCCATAAGAGGGTCGAAAGGCGGAGACACCCAGGAGGTGGAGGGTCGAGATCCGAACGCCTCCAGGTATACTGACTCGTCCTCGGAAGGATTAAGGGAGGGCTAGTTCCCCCTCTGCTTAAGGAGTTCAAGGATGTCTGAGAAAGAGACATCCTCAGAGGAGGACCTTGGGGATCCCTCCGACTCATCCAAGTCAGTATCAGATGTAATAGACTCGGGGGAGTCTAGATGTTTCCTCTTACATGTCCTCTTACGCAGAGGTTCACCTGACGGATCAGGAGAAGCCTCGGAAGAGGAAGATATTCCCAATGGGGAAACCTGAGGCGTTGGATCTCTGGGTCCGGGAGCAAGAGAGTGGGAAGAGACGTCAGCAGGCACTGTAGTGGGAGGAGCTGATGGAACTGACCGTTGACTAAGCCCAGGGGCTAGTACACTCCTCATCACCTCGAAGGCTCCCCCCCTCAGAGAGACCAGAAGGTTCCCACTCCGAAGAGATAGGAACTCCAGGCCTTACCGAGAGGGAAGGCTCCGAGGCAGATGTCGGGGCTGAGCTCACTAACGCCGAAGCCCCGAGAGGGAGAATGGGGTCGGACAAGGGTCCGATGCCACTCGCCCCCTCGGAGCCGACGAGAGAGACCAGACGCCCGGATCCCTCCAGTGAAGGCCTCAAGGAGGAAATCGGAGCGGAGGACGACGGAGCCAAAGGAGGAGGTATCGGCTCCGACGCCACAACAGTCACGGCTCCGAGCTCTGTAAGAGAGTCGAAGGAGGAATGTTAGGTGGATGTGAAATAGCTACCGTCTGATGAGACGGGCTATGGAGCATTTGGGCCAATGCCTGAGACTTTAATAGTCTACTCACCACTCTCTTGAGGTCATGATCAGACAGCCTGGACGACCGAGAAGAACAGCTCCGATGGCTCCACTCTGAGAGCAGGGGTGATCTCGGAGCCGAGCATATCGATTCCAATGAGGGGGATCGAGATCTCTTTTTAGAGGTAGGTGGAGCCGAAGGAGCCGAGGATAGGTCAGCTCCAGCCGGAGCCGACACTAAGTGTCCAGATCTGGTAGTATTGGCGCCGGATAGAGCCGATACTGTGACTTCTAAAATGGAAGGATCGGCTCCGGCTGGAGCCGATCTCGACACTGAAGAAGCCAAACTAGTAGCCGGCGGCTTGGGACTTGCAGCCGAAGGCTTGACAGGTTTCGAGGGCTTCCCCGGAGCCGACTTAGTCGGGGAGCTCTCAGGCTTTAATAAGCCCCTCAATATCAATTTATTTTTGCGCTCCTGCAGGACTCTTGGGCTGAAGGCATGACAGATAGCACAAGAGTCCTGCAGGTGCAGAGGTCCCAGGCAGTAAACACAAGAAGTGTGACAGTCTGTCAGAGACATCTTCTGACAGCACGAGTCACACTTCTTGAAGCCTGAGACCTTTGTGTCCTTCGACATAGATGTGTCGAGGAAACACAAAAACACAGACACACACACACACAAATAACACCCAATCCAATAAACTAAAACTAAACAGGGATACAACACACTCAACACACAAAAATCCCTGACAGGAAAAATTAGGAAAGGGGAAGGCCTAAGGCCTAACCTAGGGAAGGGGATAAATAACCCGAAAAAAAGGGAACACTAACGGGAATAGGGTTAAAATAAACGTTAAGGTTCACAAAACAACTAAGGTTATGAAAGTTAAAAGGAGTGAGACTAAAAGTCTTATTATTAAGAAAACTTAACTCTTGCTGGTATTCACATGACTCTTACTTCCACTAGGTGGATGCAAGTTGAGGTTACCAAATGGTAACCCTGGCATGGGGAACATCATATAAAGTGATGTAGGCTGATAAAGCCAGGCAGGATGGTGTAGATGAAAGTCATGGGGAGAGGAGTAGAGGCTTGATGGTCAAGTAAGCAAGGAAGAAAAGAATGAAAAGAAAAGAAATTAGGTACACTGCCTTACATCAATAAGTTATTCTATTTATACACAATAATGCTAAACAGCTCGAGTGTTCTAGGAGTTCACATTTATCTACCAATCAAATGGCTAGTAAAACTTAGGGCATGAAACCAGTTTCAGGATAATATGACAAGCTTGTGTTTGGTTTACTGTGTAAATTAAAATTTTAAGAATCAACTGTATTTTCAGTGTGGAGATGTGAAGCTGAATGCATGGTTAAGAAACTTCTAAGTCACAAAGTCACTAGCAAAGGATGTAAGAATGAAAATAAGGTTCAAATGAACTTGCCTGGTGACCATCTTAGAGCGAAAGATAAAGTTCATATATTTTACACACACAGTTCTATATATTACAGTCTGCAACTGCACTTTGCTTCAGTACATCCCCAGAAAGTGCATCAGGTTGTCTCATGAAACTGTTGGAAGACCCACTGATGTGGAAGCAGGCATCTACATATATCACTGACAACCAAGGTTCGAGCAGCAGTGTCAGTTCAGGGAGGAGTTACTTTGGCTAGAAGGGCAGACAATAGGACTAGGTCATGACTGCAATGCAGCCCTTGACGTTGACTGAGACAAATGCAGCAGAAGATAAGTAACTAGGTATGAAGAACAGAAGTCATTAACTAGTTTAACTTGTTGCAAAATCTGTGTGGAACTGGAGTCAGCCAAGGTTGGAGGGTTCTAAACAAACACACATCTCGGAATCATTGGATGGGCAGATCCAAAATCCATAGCCTTACAATGTGACGGTCCAGGACAATTCTAGGCATGGAGACATCAAGTCCTGGTACTGAAAGGTTATACAATCAAGTCCCCTTTTTGGCCAAAAAAAATATGCAGATGGATGTGTGCACAGCATCAAGCAGTCATGTCTCATTAATTACAAAATTTCCTGGTCAGGCAGTTATACATAAAATAAATAAATATACAAAAAAATCATACTAACCATCTCTCTGTTACACATACACCAGTAAGCTGTTTTTGAACATACTGCATAAATCTGACCCATCTAAGGAAGGAAGTACTGCTGCTTAAGCCATTATCCAAACCACTGCTTGGTCTGCTCCTCAAACACTTTAAGAATAAGGAATCAGGGATGCAACCTTTTAAGAGTCAGACTTGCCAAAACAAAAGCAAGTAGAACACAAACACAGACGGTGTCTTACTTTACTTTAGAAACAATCATGGTGATTTTTTAACACCTTTATTGAATTATCACTTGTGACACAGGTACACTTACACTTGCATAAAAATAATCAAACTGCATTAACAAGTTAAAATTAACATTATGCTTCGCATATATTGTATATATCATATAACCTAAGCAACATTACACATTATTCACTTCCTGCCCCCCTTTTTTTTAAAAAAAAAAACATCTTTATTAAACCATCACTTACAACATAATGAATCATATTTTATATAAATGAAAACAAACCACACTGACACAATCCTAGTTGCAAGCATTTTACATCACAAACCATACTGACACTCCCAGTTGTAAACATTATACAACACTTATAATCTACCCAAACATTTTCAGTCAAACATTACATAGCTCATTTAAGTCCTGCCTTCTTTTAAACCTTATTCCTCCCCTGTATGTCTGTTCCCACAATTCCCATTTTTCCTATGTAGTTTGCTACTACCTTTTCTAAAGACCTCAATTACAGTTGTTTTATCTATGTTACTGCATTCACTACTTCTAATATAGTTAGTTTCTATTTTCTAGTAATTGCTTTTTTGGCAGCAACAATTAGAGACAGCAAGGCCTTAATCATGTCTAGACAATTCTGTATCATAGCTCAGAAAAATCATCTCCCCTCGTCACACCAATCTGCCCACCCTGCATCTCTGACAGTGCATCCTGCAGGGAATCCCTAAATCCGCCAACTCACTACGCTCTCAGAAAATGTGCTCCCAATTACCTCTTTCTTCCTGTCATAGCTCCAACATTTGCCATCTACCTGATACAAGCAGTCAACATGTTTTTAGTCCCTTTACTCTTGTTCATAGTTCAGGCATATTTTTATCAGCTAGAGGAGAAGTTGTGGATAGCAATTAATAAAGAGCTGAAGGACTTTATCTGGAAGGGGAAGACAGCAAGAGTCAAGTGGGATAAGCTGACTCTTACAATCATAGTGAACTTTAAGCTGCACCTCTTGCACTATAAACACATTTCATCTTCACAGGCAACAGCACGACTTCTAAGGAGGTAATGCAGCACAAAAAAGACCTAGGGATCACAGTTCCAGTATGTGGTCTGGGGGCCTTCACGGTGTGCATGTTACAGCTTATTACTGAATAAACTTACTTTGCACCTTTTCTTTTCTACTGTTAACCATTAGATTTATTATGCAGTGAAGAAACCACTGACACTTGTTTATACCTCACTGCTCTTCTCAGGAGGAACCCAAAGGCTAGATGATTTGTAGACCACTAATAAAAATGAAGTCCAGAATCCCCTGCATGGAATGAAAATATATGAACATAACATTCATCTATTGACCAGGCAACAGTATCAAATTGCAGCTACATTACCTCCTCAGCTCCTCAGGCTTTGTGGTCCACTCCCTCCTGAATTACACAGTTCTGTATCTAAACTACTGCAGTGGCACCACTTCTTTAAAGGTCTAAAGGTTCAACGGTGCTGCATAATTTATGAGGTACATATACAGTAATCTGTGCTAGGATACATCTTTAGCAGCTCATTTCAAATGTGCTCACATCTGTTTTAAAATAAAACTGTGAAGTGTGTTTTTTTTGTATTAAGTTGGTTAAGTACAGCCATTTAAATAAATTGCCATAAACAGAAAATGTTCAAACAGATCACTGTTGCCGTAGCGAGAACTACATGGGATGCATCTTGCCAAGAATTGACATCCAGTCAGTCTACAAAGCTTCTTCACACACTGTACATTTACCTTTAAGCATGCGAGTACTTGCTGGTATAACAAGCATATCAAAAACCACAGCTTTCATGCCCAAAAGGGAGTCTGATGCCCGAAATTCTATAATAAAATACCATGTTAGAAGGTAAAGGTAAATTAGGATACCCCACCCTGTCCAAGGAAGAATTGGAATAAAAAGCGGGAGGGTGCTAATACTACAACAGTAATCTACTTGAACATCAACTGTTATGGTAAGATACCTTACACGACTGTACTATGCTCTTCATTAGATCACTCTTGCTGTGGCCTTAACTATATGTGACAGCCATAGATTAGGTAGAAAAGATGGAAGGACCACAGTCTAAAAATATCTGTAACACAGCTTTTGCAAATTCTGCTCTGGCTAATGGAAACAGAGTCTAGCTTGCATCAGGAAAGGGTGTGCACTGAAGACAGATAGGCTGCTTTTAGTATATACCTAGAGCTTACTCCTTTCCAAAAACACTCGGAAGTAGCAACGGCTCTTGTAGAACAAACATTGACTTTCAGAGGGGAGCTTTTACCATGGTGATAATAACATACTGAATAACCAGAGATAGCAAACGTGAAATGGTTTGTTTAGATAATGGCTGGACCTATCTTTTTTTCCATTAGAAGAAACAAAATATTGGTTAGATTTCCTAAAATCTTCAAATTCTGTCCAGGTACAAAAAAAAAATAAACTGTCTGTGGTGATCTAAAGCATGACAGATTTTCTCCTCGGTTTTGTCTCAGGAATGAACACAGGAGGAAGAATGGTTGGATTTTTAAAAAATTCAGAAAAACTGACATAAAAGAAGGGTTTGGTTTGAAGACTAAGCCTGTCTGTATGAAGGATCAAAAAAGGCTGAGTGGACATTAGAGCCTCTAATTCAGATACCCATTTAGCAGAAGTCAGAACAAAGTAGTCTTCCACATTAAGTAATTTTACAGAACTGGCTGCAGATTCAAATGGAGAGAGTCAACTTCACCAACACAAATTTAAGATCACAATGAGGTGCCATCTGTTTTCTAGGTTGTCTAATATGTAATACCCCTTTCAAACACTACCTGACTTGATATGAAGAAAGGGGAGATCAAGATGTTGACAAGGTCTACCTTCCAGCCATTTCTACTTGATTGAAGTGTATGCAAAGCCTGAGTTGATCAATTCACACAGATACTAAAGAACCAGGGAACCTCCATTTCAGAAGGATCTTTTTCTACATTATAGCATTTTTCCATTAGGCTAAGACTGATTTTCTACCCTTCTTTAACACAAGCTGCACATTCTCAGAAAAAAAGCTGACTATACAGAATCAAACATTTATCATCCATACTGTCAGATGGAGATTTACAAAGTTGAGATGATTATTGAGCCCTGATTCAGTGATAGTATTTCCCACACCATGAGGACATTTTTGTTAAGTATCTTTGGCCAGATGCATTAGACAGGAGAGCCAGTGCTGTCTAGGCCAAAATAGAGTTACCAGAAGCATCTTTAGCAAGTCAATAGAGATGAAAGTTTAGTTTTCCTTTGAGACAGGAGACAGATCTACTTGGGGAGCTCTCCACAAGTGGCCACGGTTCTGGAAGACCTCTGGGTGCAGCATCCACTTGTGAGGATCTGCTCAGCTGGAATATGTGTAGCTTACACAGTGAGATTGTTCTGTACTGACAGCTTCTAGGCAACCACAGTTAGCTTGCAAAAGGGATATGACTTTATACCCCTTGTTACTTTATATAACACACTGCAGTGGTGTTGTCTATAATCAGAGCCAATTGACTCCTTAATACTTGTATACTTAGTCATATGAAGCTCCCACATGCCCTGAACTTTGATGTCTTGAGAAAACTGCCCTCCCCAGTTTGTCTGAAGCATCTGTTGTGACTGACTGAACAGGAGGAGGGGAGAGAATGGAAAGCCAGGATTTAGCAAAACCTGATTGGCCCATCATAGGAGGTCTTTCATGACAAAACTGAGCACTGGGATTTGAACAGCTAAAGAATGAGGACTCTGGACACTGACCTGATTTACGATACCATTATATTTTTCTAATGTGGAGTCTGGCAAGTGGGTCCATTACAACGGATGAAGTCATATAACTCAGAAATTTGAGGAACTCTCTTGTTGTGGGCATATTCTGATGGGCTATGTTCAAGGCGTGATACTTTGTCTGGAGGAAGGCAAGGTGTCGCTACAGAGGTGTCTAGGAGACACCATAGAAACACAAACCCACGAGAGAGGTTTAAACAGGCTTTTTACAAATGTAGTCTGAAACAGGCTGCTGAAAAAATGAATACGGAACTGAAGAGTTGGTAGGCTCCTCAATGGTCCTATGGACTTGCAAGCCAAACTACGTATAGTCCTATGTATTAAATACAAGAGATTCTATATTGTAGTTAGTACTTTCTAACAATGCCAAAAAAAATAAATAAATAAACAATAGCCTCTGCATATCTCCTACCTTTACTACTACATGCTGCTCTGCCCACATGCACACCAACCTTCAGCAATTTCTACTGAAAATTAAACAGTGCTATAACAGGATAACAGAATTTGCCACTGACCACAATCTGCTAAATCCCACCACTATCTACTCTTGAAACAGTTAGGCAGGTTAGAACTTCCACACTATTTCCTTACCGGAGAATAATGTGGTAAGGTCACAGGCAAAATTCCCGCAAACCAGTGGCCACAGCTACAAATCAACACAGAGCTAGAAATTTGAAAGTTTTTCTTACGGAAACTGAAAGATCAAGTGACCTCCTCCACACAAAGTACATGTTTTTTCTGAAAGAAAAATGGGTTAAAAAAAAAACTCTGCTCATGCATGCTGAAGTGCTTTTGTCTGCAGCCTACAAAAGCAAACAGTAAATAAATAAAATAAATACATGAGGGAATGCAGCTATTTAACTACTCAAGTGCTGTTTAAGCACTTGGATTCCCATCAGCACTGCATCGGCTTCTACTGATTGTAACCCATAATACATTGCTCCGGGTGGTCTAATTTTTGCTGTGAATGCTTGCAGTGCTTAGAGATGTACAGTACACAATAGCACTGCAGTGCTTTGACTATCACTGTCTACAACCTTTGTTTATTTATTTAAAAATCTCTTGAGCAGTAGGATTGGAATATACAACCAAAACTCAATAAAACACCAATCCTTGGTAAAAGACTGTCCGCTCCACAGCAAAATGTCTAAGAATTGACTGAAGTTTATTCCGCAAAATAAAAACAACTTCACCGCAAGGTATAAAATAACATGATAATCCCAACAGAAATAAAGTAAGCACTTTCGTCTGTGATCATAACAGGCTTTATCAAACTTTTGAATTTCATTCCACTTTACACTTTTATACAATGGTATTCTTAATTAATGTTCAATTAACATTTAAAAACACAGTCCTTTGAAAAATGTCATTAAAACCTCTCTCTCAGAATTAAATATATATACAGGGAGAACAACAAACTTTAAATATGAACCTAGAAACACTACTATGAATAGGGGCTAACATAATAGCATGCTCCTCTTGATGTTCTGTTGTAAAATATAAATTTTTATAATTTTCTGGCTCTCTGTTTTAAAACTGGTCTAACGGATAAATACTCAATACCTGGGGCTTCTGTTGCATTTAGGGTTAACTGCCAATGCAGTTACCTAATATCTATCTCATTCCCCCAGTCACTCCTCTTATATTCCTTTTAACCATCTCCAAGATACCAAATTTAAAACTAGTAAAATTGGGGCATAATTTTGAATGTTTGAAAAGGGCATTGTTCTTGTTCTGTGTTCCATAGCATATGTGTGTTCATCTTTCTGTTTTCCCCACATAGAAATTAAAACAACTTTGACATAAGGCAATATATACCACCCCTCTTGTTTGACAACTGCCTCCAGCCAATTTAATAGTGGGTATCCTTTCTCTTAATTTATATTCACTACTTTCCAAAATTAGTGAACATTGGCTACACCTACCACATTTATTGGTGGATCTAGTTATATTCAACTGTGTAGTATGTTCTAATAAATATTTCATATTTTTCCCCACTCTATTTGTAAAAAGTGGGCTTGCGCCTATCAATTGAGTATAATCTTCATTTCCTTCCAATATCACCCAATTCTTAGTCAGAATTTTTTGTACCTATCTACCAAATGAACTAAATTCAATTACCATAGAGTGAGTTAATCTGTCTGGTTACCATCAGGGACTTTTGCAATTTGTTCTTGTCCTAATAGGGGAATAAATCTATTCCCCAGCCTGTTAAAACCTCTTCTTTAAATTTATCCATCAATTCCATGGGATATCCCCTATTTTCAAACATTTGAATTAACAGGGTCAATTCTTTAGTTAGTCCTTCCAAGGTGGAGCACATTCTAGTCCCTCTGATCATCTGACCTCGTACAAGGTTTCTTTTAATATATAATGGGTGTTGGCTTTCAAACCTCAAAAAACTATTAGAATACATGAGTTTCCTATGAACCATAGATTCAAAACAGCCATGTTTTGTGTTTTTAGTCAACCTTACATCTAAATATTCTATAACATTTGAATTATACGTGTGTGTAAATTGAAAATAGTCACATATATTGTTAATAAATCCCTCAAATAGCAAAGCTTTCTCCACATCTTCTTTCCATAAAATAAACACATCGTCCAAATAATGGACATATAGTATCTGATCTTTAGGGGAATCTGTGACAAAAATATATTTCTTCTCCCTCATACACAAGACCAAATTAGCAAAAATAGGGGCGCAACTGGACCCCATTGCTACCCCTTTTAGTTGTCTAATACTCTTCTTCAAACACAAAAAAATTATTTTTCAATACCCATTCCATCATTTGCATTACACAATTAATCATAGTAGCACTCAAATTACTATATTTAAGTAACGCTTCTTGGAAAAGTTCCAGTCCCAGTTCATGGGGAATGGATCCAAAGAGGTCAACCACATCAATAGTTGAGAAACCTGCACAATGTATATAATACTCCTGTTTTATACAGGTTAAAAAATCCCATGAATCCTTAACCACGTAATCAATCTTCTGTAAGCTATCTTTTAATAATCTATCTATAAATACCCGCAATGGATAGGTGTAACTCCCTTGAGCAGCTAAAATCAATCTATATGGAGGTTGTAAAATATCTTTATGCACCTTAGGTGTGCCGAAAACTGTTGGAATAAATGGATGTTGATTCTGCAGGAAGTTAAATACCTCTTCATTAATAACTTCCTGCATCAAACTATCCTCTAGGTGCATCGGTGGTCTCCTATGTGCCACATTAACTTCATTGCTAGACGCTACTGAATATTTCTTTGTGTCTTGTAACATATTTGTAATCTCATTTATATAATCTGTTGTATCTACTAATACTATTCCCCCTCCTTTGTCTGGCTTCATCACTCGTATTACACTTGACTCTCTGTGTATTTAATAAAGTTTTTTCTTCTCTTGTCAGGTTATAAAAATCCTCTTTATAACCCTGATATTCTTTACAAATTGCCCTTATACATATATTCTCGTAATGAGCCACCACTGGATTTAATAGGGGATTAAACAAACTTTTTTTCTTTAAAGTTCCATTTTTAATATTATTTTCATTACTTGTCTGCTTGAAATATAATTGTAAATTCAATTTCCTTGTATATAATTTCAACTCTGTTACAACTTGTGCTAGCCCTGGTTTCCTAGCAGGAAAGTACAGTTTTGTACCTACCATAAATGTAGATGTTCGAGGATTCCATTGCTGCAGTCCTGACTATTGGGTATAGTCCGCGTCCCAGTCGGCCCGAATACCAGAGTATAAGGCTGACGTCGGTCAGGGCGCATTAGACTGACGTCAGTACGTCAGGGTACTAATGCGCATGACCGACGTCATATCCTCAGTCTTTTCTTGCCCCAGATGTCAGAAGACCCAAAAAGACAAGTCCCAAAACAACCTGCACCAAAAACATGTATAATATATACAACAATATATATATATATAAAATATAAGCATGTAAACTCACCTACACAACCACCCCTAAACACAGAGGGGAAGGAGGGAGGGTAAATTGGACTGCAGCAATGGAATCCTCGAACATCTACATTTATGGTAGGTACAAAACTGTACTATGTTCTTCGTCTTCCATTGCTGCAGTCCTGACTATTGGGTAGAATCCCAAAGCAGAGGTAAGGGAGGCTGGCAAATTATAAAGTAGCAGGAGCTGACAACATGCCTTGTAAAACAGCTGTGGCAAAACCAGCCCTAGTCTTAGAGTATATAGGAAGGTGATAATGCCTAGAGAAAGTATGCACTGAACTCCAAGTAGCTGCTTCCAGAATATCCTTAGTTGCCACCCCTTAGAAATGCTGTTGAAGTGGCAGTAGCCCTAGTGGAATGAGGCCTAATCCCAGCTGGAATCTCCTTGCCATGATGGGAATAACAAAATGCAATGCAAAAGCCAATCCACCTAGAAATAGTTTGTTTTGACACAGGCTTGCCCTGTGAACTCAAAGCAAAAGAAACAAGTAACTGCTGAGACTGCCTAAAATTCTTAGTCCTGCTCAAATAATAACGCAATTGCCTGTGTACATCTAAAGTGTGCAAAATCTTTTCCCCTTTATTTTGAGGATCTGCAAAAAGTAGGCAAATGAATAGTTTGGTTTAAAGCCACACTAGAAACCACCTTAGGCATAAAGGAAGGATTAGTACGTAATGATACCCTGTCCTTATGGAAAATCAAAAAGGGCGCTACTGCCATAAGGGCCTGCAACTCAGACACCCTTCTTGCAGAAGTAATAGCCAACAGAAAAGCAGTCTTCCATGACAAATATTTCAATTCAGCAGTAGCTGCAGGCTCAAAAGGTTGTAGAGTAAGTTTTTCCAACACAAAATTGAGATCCCAAGCAGGAGTAGGAGCTCTACGTGGGGGTCTTATATTCTTTGCCCCTCTAAGAAACTGCTTGAACAAAGGATGCGAAAACAAAGGTGGGTCACAATCATAGTGAGCTGAAATTGCTGCAGCATGAATCTTTATGGAAGAGAAGGACAAACCTTTGTCCAATAATTCAGTAAGATATTGAAGAGCCACACTCAAATTAGGCTCTGAAATCTCCAAATTCTTTGCTGTACTCCAAAATAAAAATCTCTTCCATTTTTCTGCGTACACTCTCCTAGTACTAGGCCTTCTAGCTTCCATAATCACATTTAAAACTTGTTGAGGAAGTTGAGACCTGCTGTGTTTCAACACAGAATATGCCAGGCTGTGAGATGAAGAGATTGAAGCTTGACATTGAGCAGATGACCGTCCTTCTGAGATAACAGATGAGGAATCAGAGGTAAAGGCCATGGAGGCTTCTTTACCAGACTCCGTAGAAGTGGGTACCAGTGTTGCCGAGGCCAATCTGGAGCTATCAAAATCATCCTTGGCCTGTCTTGTCTGACCTTTAATAGTACCTTTGGAAGAAGCGGTAGAGGTGGAAAGGCATACACATGAAGGTTTTTCCAACTGAAAGACAGAGCATCCACTTTCCAAGCTGTGTGATGAAACCCCTTTGTGCAATACTTTGGCAGCTGGTGGTTTAGTGGAGAAGCGAACAGATCTATGTCTGGAGTTCCCCATGACACTGTCAGTTTCTGAAATACATGAAGATCCAGTTTCCACTCGTGGGGATCCATGATTTGTCTGCTTAACACATCTGCTAAGGAGTTCTGTGCTCCTGGCAGAAACCTTGCCTGAAGAGTTAGTTGCAAGCTTAGCAGTCTCCCATAAAATCATTGCTTGCCTGCATAGAGGATAAGAATGTGTTCCCCTTGCTTGTTGATGTACCACATGACAGTTGTGTTGTCTGTTAGAATCAACACCTGCCCTGGAAGAAGTAACTCCTTGAAAGCCATTAATGCAAACTGGACTGCTAACATCTCCTTCATGTTGATATGTAGATGCTGTAGTCTGGCAGGCCACTTGTCTTGTATCCACTTTCCATTTAGATGAGCTCCCAAGCAATGTCCGAGGCATCTGTCGTTAGAATCTGACTTGCCTCTGGCCGGGTCACAGAGAGTCCCTTGTTTAGGTGACATTCCTGAGCCCACCACAAAATTCCTTTTGAATGCAAGGTATTATTTGAATGACAGTGTCCAAATCCTGGCAGTGCTGTGTCCATACATTTTGAGATACCATTGTAGCTTCCTCATATGCAGTTTGGCATTGGGAAGCACCAGAATACAAGATGCCATGAACCCTAATGCTTGAAGGACTGTCCTTGCAGTCAGCACGGACTGATGAGATAGTTGATGGAAGTAAAGTGACAGACTCTTTTGTTTGTCCGGGGTTAAAAGGCCATCTGGGCTGCTGTATTCAGTCTTACACCCAGAAAACACATGTCTTGAGAGGGTACTAGACTGGACTTTATTTCGTTCACAGAATACCCTAGGCATCTTAGCACTGCTATAACATATTCCAGATGCTGTAGAAGGTCTTCCTTTTCTTGAGCCAGAATCAGGCAGTCGTCCAAGTAAGGATAGATTTGAATTCCTTGAAGCCTGAAGTAAGCTATCACTGGAGCCAGAACCTTTGTGAATACTCTGGGCGCAGTAGATAAGCCAAAGGGCAATGCAGAGAACTGATAATGAGAATTTCCAGCTCGAAACCGCAGATACTTTCTGCAACTTAGCCTTATAGGCACATGAAGGTAAGCTTCCATGAGATCTAAAGTTACCATCCAGTGATCTTTGCCCAGCAGAGGTAAAAGCTGTTGTAACGTCAACATCTTGAACTTGGGAATGTCCAAAAACGTGTTGAGGAGAGATAAATCCAAAATTGGTCTCCACGTGTTCCCCTTCTTTGGTACAAGGAACAGGCGAGAATAAAATCCTAGACCCCTCTCTGACACAGGGACTGGCTGAATGGCCCCTATGTGAAGTAACTGTAAAACTTGCTTGTGAGCCTCTTTTCTTTGTAGAGGAGGAACGTCTGGCATGCCTTTGAAAGGGGGCATTGTATGGAAATAAAATCTGTAACCGTGGTGAATGATATCCAACACCCATTTGTCTTGAGTAATTAAATCCCAATTTTCTTTGAAAAGAGACAGTCTTCCCCCCAAAGGAGCTGCCAGACGTGAATCTGCTGGCAGCTGAAGAAACAGGTCATTGGGTCTGTTTACGAAAGGACTGACCCCTGCCCTCACCAGAAGTCTGAGCAGGTGAACTCCCTGTTCTAGGCCTAAAAGAAGTTTGAGCCCTGCCCCTACCACGTCTAGACCTACCCCTAGACTGAGAATCATAAGCAGGATATGTCCACCCCTTAGTAGGCCAATTTCTACTAAACTTCGGTGGCTGCACCTGCAAAAAATCTTTAACAGTTTGCATAGACTTAGCTTTGTCCTCCATTTTCTTTAAAACAGCTTCCACAGGCGAACCAAACAACACATCAGACTGTAAAGGAGCATCCAAAATCCTTGTCTTAACATGCTCAGCTAAATTCTGATCCTTCAACCAGGCATGCCTGCGAAGAACAGAGCTGGTAGCAGCCACCCTCGAGGAGGCCTGTACAGCATCAAAACCACATTGCAAAGAATGCTTACCCACTTGTTCGCACACATGAACCAAATCCAGCAACTCTTTACACTCAATACCTTCCGCCAAAGCATCCACCTTAGATTTCAATTGTGAAAGAAGGTAATTCTGATATTTTAACATGTGAAACTGACAATTCAAAGCTCTCATGGCTAGAGTGGAAGAAGTATACACTTTCTTTCCCCACCTATCCAAAGCCCTCGCCTCTTTATCAGTGGGGACAGGATTTTTAACCACAGAAGCTTTTACACCCTTAGGTCCCTGGGAAATAGTTTCTGGGTCCGCCCTAGGACTCTTAAACAAATATTTATGAGCTTGGGCACCCTATAATACCTATCAGGCTTAACAGGAGCAGGAGGCAAAGAGTCAGGGTTCAGGAAGCCTCTGCAAAACATCTTCCACCACATTCAACACAGGAGGAATAGCTAAAGGCCTATGCTGGGGTAAAACAAGAACTCCCTAAGCCTTTTCCTGGAGTCAGAGTAATCCTGGCCTTCCCATTTAAAGTGCTCCCTCATGGAATGCAAAGTCTCTGAAAATGAGAAATCCTCAGGTGGAGAGCTGTAGGAGTGGAATCATCCACATCAGAATCAGAATAGGTAGGATACTCCTGCAAATCTTCCACAGAAGATTCTGAAGCCTCAGAACACTGTTCAAAACTCTCAAACTCAGATTCCACCCTAGGCCTCTTATCAGGCGGGGCATAGAACCCTAATCATAGTAATCAAATCTTCTGCCATCTTAAGCATATGTTTCTTAGGTACAGAACCTGAAATGGTAGGAGAAGCTCCCACTGAAGCTGAAGTAGGCCTACCTCTCATAGAAGTTTTGGCAACAGAAGGAGAGGCCCTAACTACCTTGGGAAGAGAGGGAAGAACAGTCACCTGAGAAGCCCCTCAGCCTGGCCTACCTCCTGAGAAGGCACATCCTGTAAGAGTATAGTTTCTGCCTGGGACTCCATGGAAACTCCTGGCAAAACCTCCGGCTCCACTGAGCCTTCCAAAGAACCGACGTCCGGGACTGCGGTTCCTCAACCCTAGGCTTCACTGTTTTATCCTTGCGCTTCTTGGAGGCGGGCCGGAGCATCCGGCGGCATTTTATAATTGCAACGCTTCCCAAACACTAACCTGGCACAGTCTAACCTCCTCTTAATAGTGCGTTTGTTAAACCTAGCACAAGAGCGGCAACCAACAACGTCGTGCTCAGGCCCTAAACAAGGAATACACAAGGTATGATAATCCCTATGAGGTATCTGTTTCCCACAAGAAATACAGTTATTCACTTTTCTGACATCCGGTAAAATACTGAGGCAAGAAAAAACCAAAATGTTCCCCAACGGGGTACTTAGCCAACTCTGTTTCGGTCTGAAACTCCGGTTTCGGAAATATTTCAGTACGCCAACCTGCACTCGCAAAACTGCTTCTGCATCGGACCATGCGGCAAAAAAGACTGAGGATATGGCGTCGGTCATGCGCATTAGTACCCTGACGTACTGACGTCAGTCTAATGCGCCCTGACCGACGTCAGCCTTATACTCTGGTATTCGGGCCGACTGGGACGCGGACTATACCCAATAGTCAGGACTGCAGCAATGGAAGACGAAGAACATCAAACAAATCCTTTCTCAAAAAGAATAAAATGTGTTTCTGTTACTGGGTAACCTGTGTAATTAAAAATCTTGAAACCATTCCTAGTAAACAATACTGGAATGGTCCCCAGTTATAAAATTAATATCTGAATTTTCATCTAAAACCTGGTGTTCCTGTTGGTCCAATATGTTCTCTGGCCCCTCGGTAACCTCCCCCTGGGTGTCTGTTGCCCTCCTAAAAAAAGTATTGTTGTTATTCTGTCCATTACGATCCCTATTCTGTAACCTTTCGGACCTCCTCAACTGGGGAAATTCTTGATCGAAAACGTCATCCGATACATCTTGATTATAATTGCTGTTTTGCCCCCCTCCATTCAGACTTCCCATCTCTTGGCTAACTGAATTTACATTATAGGTGTAATTATGGTCACTACCCATTCTATCCGTTTCAATACTCTCCCCATAGTAGCTTCTTGGTAATATACAAGCTTCTTTTTGCTTATATTCTAATTCAGCCCTTTTCAATTTTCATTGCTTCCTTAATACATTTTCTTTAACCTGCTGTTCAACTTTCTAAAAAATATTATACTTAGTTTCAAAATTTATAAAACTTTCATCACTTAAAATATCCTCATTTAATTTAACTTCTCCTAACAGAGTTAATTTTACCATTGTTAACTTTTATTATAAAGTGCAACAATTCAATACCATGTCTATCATACATAGTTAACAGTTCATCAAGTTCTGTTTGTCCGACTAATAATCAGTTGGGAAATTTAGCCATTCTTAGGCCTTTAGGCATTCTTTGGACTTTTATGCATTCAGCAAGGTAAGCATTGTCCGTTTGCAAGTTACGTACCTTGCTCATCTTTTGTTTGAACTCCTTGAACCATTGGTGTATATCCAATGTTTTTGCCTGCCGCCCCTGACTGGATAATAGCAATTCCTCATGTAACCACCATTCAAATCTCTTCCTCCTGTTGCGTGCCATTACTATGGACTGCCTGTCTACACGGAATACTGTTCGTTGGTGAACCTTGTCCGTTTACTTCACGTACTTCTCCATTCGGATCTAAAGCACTTGTAGTCATCATACGCAACGTCGCTTGAGTCGTCGCTACGGCTGATGGAACCAGTAGTTTGTCAAGAGTACTCTGCAATTGCTGGTATTGCAGAGTCATTAATTTCACCAACTGCTCTATATTATCCTCGTAATTCGAGTCCCTAGCTGTAGATGAAGGGACCTGGTGATTACCTTCAGTACCCAGTTCATTCTGGTTTTCCATGGTGAAGGAAAATAAGTACAATTCGAGTCCAATACGAACCTGTGAGCGGACTGTCCGTAACCTTACCCAAAACAAAAAACAGCACTAAAAATCGTAGGATTGGAATATACAACCAAAACTCAATAAAACATCAATCCCTGGTAAAAGACTGTCCGCTCCACAGCAAAATGTCTAAGAATTGATTGAAGTTTATTCCACAAAATAAAAACAACTTCACTGCAAGGTGTAAAATAACATGATAATCCCAACAGAAATAAAGTAAGCGCTTTCGTCTGTGATCGTAACAGACTTTATCAAACTGCTGAATTTCATTCCACTTTACACTTTTATACAATGGTATTCTTAATTAATGTTCAATTAACATTTAAAAACACAGTCCTTTGAAAAATGTCATTAAAACCTCTCTCTCAGAATTAAATATATATACAGGGAGAACAACAAACTTTAAATATGAACCTAGAAACACTACTATGAATAGGGGCTAACATAATAGCATGCTCCTTTTGGTGTTCTGTTGGGGAGAGCATGGAAAGCCAGGATTTAGCAAAACCTGATTGGCCCATCACAGGAGGTCTTTCATGACAAAACTGAGCACTGGGATTTGAACAGCTAAAGAATTAGGACTCTGGACACAGACCCGATTTAAGATACCATTATATTGTTCTAATGTGGAGTCTGGCAAGTGGGTCCATTACAATGGATGAAGCCATATAACTCAGAAATTTGAGGAACTCTCTGTGGGCATATTCTGATGGGCCACGTTCAAGACGTGAAGTTGGAAACAATACTTTGTCTGGAGGAAGGCAAGTTGTCGCTACAGAGGTGTCTAGGAGACACCATAGAAACACAAACCCACGAGAGAGGTTTAAACAGGCCTTTTACAAATGTAGTCTGAAACAGGCTGCTGAAAAAATGAATACGGAACTGAAGAGTTGGTAGTCTCCTCAATGGTCCTATGGACTACAAGCCAAGCTACGTATAGTCCTATGTATTAAATACAAGAGATTCTATATTGTATTTAGTACTTTCTAACTAGCAATGCCAAAATAAATAAATAAAATAAATAAATGAAATAAATAAACAATAGCCCCTGCATATCTCCTACCTTCACTACTGCATGCTGCTCCGCCCACATCCACACCAACCTTCAGCCATTTCTACTGAAAATTAAACGGTGCTATAACAGGATAACAGAATTTGCCACTGACCAATCTGCTAAATCCCACCACTATCAACTCTTGAAACAGGCAGGTTAGAACTTCCACACTATTTCCTTACCGCAGAATAATGTGGTAAGGTCACAGGCAAAATTCCCGCAAACCAGTGGCCACAGCTACAAATCAACAAAGAGCTAGAAATTTGAAAGTCTTTCTTACGGAAACTGAAAGATCAAGTGACCTCCTCCACACAAGGTACATGTTTTTTTCTGAAAGAAAAATGGGTTAAAAAAAAACTCTGCTCATGCATGCTGAAGTGCTTTTGTCTGCAGCCTAAAAAAGCAAACAGTAAATAAATAAAATAAATACATGAGGGAATGCAGCTATTTACCTACTCAAGTGCTTTGTTTAAGCACTTAAGATTCCCATAGGCACTGCATCAGCTTCTACTGATTGCGCCCCATAATACATTGCTCCGGGGGGGGGTCTAATTTTTGCTGTGAATGCTTGCAGTGCTTCCAGATGTAACTATCACGGTCTACAACCTTTGTTTATTTATTTACTTTGTGTGCAGGACACCTGATCTTTCCGTTTCCAAAAGAAATTGTACTTGCAGCCATTGTATGTTGCAGGAATTTTGCCCACAACCTTACCGCAGTATTCACTCTATCACCTAGTTTGCAATTGTTCATAATATAAGCTACAAACTGATGCACAAGCCTTAGTGGAACCTTATAGCACTGCATAATCACTCCACTCCAAGGACAAGTCCCTATAAACCATAAATAAAGTCTCCAAAATCTGGAAATCTATCTCTACCACCAGACAAACTTGTGAACCAACCTATCTAGATTCAAAATGTTACTAAAGCACCACTTTGACTCTGCTCTTGCACATCCCCAGGCTAGACTGCACATGCCCTTAACACGCTTACATTACCCCTATATATTTCAAGAAAGCAAATTCAAAATGAAACTCAGTCTTCTATCCCTTTGCCCTTGCAGCTACTTCTACTATGTCTACTTATATCCTGAAAAGGGTTTTCCCTTCAGCAAAATACCAGCTTGTACTCACTTGTCTTCTACGTCAACCTCAATCACACTACAACTTTTTCTCTAAAACACCGTTCAAATATACACAGTACTCACATTTCTTCACCCACACACTGCTTTCTACACATCACCTCTTCTCTTTTTACTCATATCTCCAATTTCTTCTCTTATTTCTACTACTTATAAAAGTAAAATTGTAATTTGGTATTTTAAACCTCGCCATATATGCCAAATTTGTCTTGTATTAATATGTAATAAATATATTTTACTGATTGCAGATTTTTTCTACTACAGCTGCCTTGCAGTTATTGTACATCTATATTGTAAATTTTAAGCTGTATATTTTTCTCTTATAAAATTACCTATTTTGTAACTGGAGCTTTCCTCCCAGACCCTCTGCTGAAAACTTGCTACCACAGCCCAGTTTGGACTACCCTGGTTAACAAAACCAAATAAATCTGACAGGACATTTTTGACCCCCCCCCCCCCCAAAAAAAAAAAAAAAAAAAAAAAAAAACATAAGATATGGGTGCCCCTGTCAGGAAGAGGTCTACCATAAACAGCATTTACCCTTCCTGACAAACAAAATCAGCTTTAAAAGAAACTTTTCCATAGAAAAGGAAGGCTCCCCAACAAGAATGCTTATCAGCCCAAAACTGTACCTTAAGCGGACCACTGATACCCAAAACGTCTAAGGATGAGAAATCTGATATATTGTTTTTGCTACTGTAACTGTGATCGGACTAATAACATTTGGAGAAATACTGGAGCAGGGAAGAAATTAACGGAGTTGCTCAGGACCATACAGAATTCAGAGGAGATATAACAGGAGTCAAACATTTCTCCAGCTTCACACCTTAGCCACTGTGGTTTACTTATTTTAGGTAAGCAGGCTGGACCAAAGGATCTTTTTTTCAGCTATGACTTCTTACAATACAATAAAATGACATTTGAAGAATTTAATATAGCTTGTGATAAAGAAACAACCAGAACACAATACCAGAATTCAGTCTTAGGAAGAGCAGAGCAGGTGAAGATGAAGACAACATGGCCGTTATTTACTGCAAGAGAGCTACTTCTCACCACAGAACCAATGCCCAGCCTATACGCCTGGAAGAATGGCAGTTAGGAACAGACAAGAGAGGAAATGCCATGACACTCGCTGCAGCTATGTTCAGCTTTTACATGTGCAAACCACATTTGAATAAAATCTTTTTTTGGAAAAAAAAATAGTTAAAAATCATATAAGAACACACTGAGAGATGCATGCTAAAACACACTTGTCTTGGAGACCAGTGCCTTTTTAAGTTAACAAAATAATTAAATCAAGTGTTTAACTGTGCATACAGTGCATACACAATTTGAACTAAACAGTTTTACTCAAAGGTTCATGAGTTATGCTTAAATAAAACAGTCAAGATTTAAGGTTTGCTGTTCATCTTAACGTCTCAGCTATTCTGAACATAAGCAGTATGACAGATGACATGTATTTTATTTAAAAAAAGAGAAACACGTCAACAATGTTAAAACAGTTCACATACAATGGCCTTTATTATGTCTTGAAAACTCTGTCAACCTATCAAACAAGGCCCAGCTAATCAAACATCATCTCCTTGAGTGAAAAACAACATTTTAACAAATTGTAATAAAAAAAACAAATTGTAATAAAAAAAGAAGTTATGTATTCACCATAACATTCCATCTGAGTAGTTGGTACTTCATTTGTCTTCAACCTGTGGGAATACGGATCCGAGCCGGCAAAGATTACTAGCATCAGCTCCGAGCTCCAGACGCCTCCCCTTACCCATAATGCACCTCCATTGCCTTCCATCCCCACATCGAGTTTGCTGAACTTACACTTATAACCCGACCTGATAACATACTTGTGATCTATACTTACCACCGTAGGCTGAACATGTGCCAAAGATCCGGGGGAAGGAGGGAGGGATGGTTGAAGACAAATGAAGTACAACTACTCAGATGGAATGTTATGCTGAGTACATAACTTCTTTATCTGAAGTAGTTTATTTTATTTGATCTTCAACCTGTGGGACAGAGTCCCCAGCTACTAAACTCCTGGGTGGCCTTCATGGAAGGATATTCTGGAGCACCGCGGAGCCAAAGGATGCTCTCCTTCTAGATGTAGCTGCTGAGCAAATGTCATCCAAAGACACTCTAGACCAGAAACCTGCAGATGTAGCCATGGACCTAGTTGAATGAGCTTTAACTTGACCTGGAGGAAACAAGAAGTTATGTACTCACCATAACGTTCGATGTATGTGGTCCATCTCGCCTCACATTCTTACTCACGGGTTCGGAGCCGAGCAATCGGCTCCGACTCGACCAACTTAATTTTTCTAGCACAAAGTCTCTAATTGGCTGGGCTAACCTGGTATCCCATGTTGCACTGCTCCATAGCCCCAGATCTAGTTTGCAGCAATCCACAGTCACACCCCATGCACAACCACAGTCCAGGAAGGTATAACACTATCCAGGGTAACAAAGAAAAAAACAACCAACCTTGAAGGGTACTCAAGACCAAATGTCGCCTCCAAATCCTCCAGGAGGGGGGAAGGTGGGAGGGTACATAAGAATGTGAGGCGAGATGGACCACATACATCGAACGTTATGGTGAGTACATAACTTCTTGATGTTATGTGGTCCAATCTCGCCTACATTCTTACTCACGGGACAGCGTCCCCAGCATCTCTATCCTGGGAGACTCAAAGGAAGATACTCCTGAGAATTGTGGAATCAAGGGAAGCCCAGTCCCTAGAAGCCACATCTAATTTGTAATGAGTAATAAAGGTGTGAGGAGAAGCCCACGTGGCCGCAGCACAAATATCATCCAAAGATAGCCTAGATTGGTAAGCTACTGAAGCAGAAACAGCCCTGGTAGAGTGAGCCCTGACGGGGAACAGTAAATTTCTGCCTGTTGATGCATAGATATAGGAAATGCAATCAGAAATCCATCTGGAAATAGTAATCTTAGAAATCGGGGAGCCTGTTCTATTTTCTGAAAAGGACACAAACAGTTGGTCAGATTTCCGGAGTTGCTTTGTCCTGTACAAGTAGAAACATAGCTGCCTGTGCACGTCCAACTGATGAAATCTAAACTCTGCCTTGTTGAAAAATTGAGGGAAGAAAACTGGCAGCTCAATAGACTGATTGAGATTAACAGTAGATGTAACTTTAGGAAGAAAGGACGGATTAGGTCTCAAGGAAACCCTGTCCTTATGAAAGATTAAATACGGGGCTTTGATGGATAGAGCTTGAATCTCCGACACCCGTCTGGCTGATGTGATGGCTATTAAGAAGGCAGTCTTCCAGGACAAAAATTTTAATTCACATGTAGCAGCTGGCTCAAAAGGTGGGGAAGTCAGGGCTTGCAAGACAAAGTTTAAATCCCATGGCATGATGGGTTCTGACACAGGAGGCCGTAGTAACAAGGTGCCCCTCAAAAAGGCCTTACAGAGTTTATGAGCCATAAGAGAAGGTTCGTAAGAGGTATGAAAGTTAGAAATGGCGGCCAGCTGGACCTTAATGGTAGCAGGAGCAGAACCCTGCCAAACGAGCATGGATAAGAAATCCAAAACAGCAGGAATAGGGGCTGTGTAAGGGTCCAGTCCCTGGGCATGAGCCCAAATAGAAAATCTTTTCCACTTGCTGGAATAAATTTTCTTGGTGGAAGATTTATGAGAAGAGGATAAAATGTGTACAACCTCAGGTGAAAACGATGAAGTCTGACTAAGGATGGAAGTGGAGTAGCCAGGCTGTCAACCTGAGGGTTCGCAGAGAGGGATGGGACTGTCCCAACATGTGTGTCAGTAGGTCTGGCGCTGGGTCCAGAATCCAAGGACTGTCCACTGTGTACTGATGAAGAAAGGAGAACCAGACTTGGCGAGGCCAGTGTGGGGCAATTAGAATCATCTTGCTTCCCAAGGATATGGCTTTCTGAATCACTTTTGGTAACAGAGAATACGGAGGGAAAGCATAGAGCAGACCGGGGGGCCAACCGTGGACTAGAGCGTCCCTGGGTGACTCCCCCTGTGGGGGGATCAGTGTGAAGTAGTTGCTGCACTTGGCATTGAGGGGACTGGCAAAAAGATCGCAGCAAGGCTGACCCCACATGCTGAAAATCTGTTCCGCCACACAGTGGTTCAGGGACCACTCGTAAGGCATCAGAATAGCTCTGCTCAGCCTGTCTGCTATCACATTGGCCTTCCCTGGAATGTGCATTGCCACTAAGAACCGTTGGGAAGACACTGCCCATTGCAACACTCGCATAGCCTCTCTGCACAGGGGATAAGATCTGGTTCCCCCTTGCTTGTTCAGGTACCACACAACGGACATGTTGCCAGAGTGAATTGCAATCGTTCCCAGAGGGAGAGAGCTCTGAAGTGCTTGCAACACCAGTAACACTGCTTTCATTTCTAAGACATTGATTTGCAGATGTACCTAGTGATATTGCCAAGTGCCTTGGACCGTCCTGCCAAGCTAATGCCCCCCCCACCCCATCTGGGAGGCATCAGTGGTTACCGTGGCAACAGGTGACATAGGAAAGTACAGTTGTGTACACCTACCATAAATGTAGATGTTCGAGTGTCTTCACTGTTGCAGTCATAACTGTAGGATGCTCCTGCCGGCAGGCAGCCCGAGGTCGGCCAGAATCCCAAAGTCTGGGTCCGGCGTCGGCTGTATAAGCTAGTATCCTGACGTCAGTACGCCTTGGTACATAGCCCTCAGCCGACGCCATCTTCTCCAGCCTTTCTTGCCCTAGATGTCAGAATACCTCCAATAAATCAAAAATGAATCCAACAAAGGAAACACAAATACACCACAAAAAGGAAAAGAGGGAATAGGAGGGAGGGAAACCCCGACTGCAACAGTGAAGACACTCGAACATCTACATTTATGGTAGGTGTACACAACTGTACTATGTTCTTCGTGTTTCACTGTTGCAGTCATAACTGTAGGGTGGAATCCCAAAGCAGTGTAGAGAGGGAGGAGGCTTTAGATAGAAGAAGGGGAGGCAAGAATACCCTGCAAGACAGCAGAGGCAAAGCCTGCCCTAGACTTAGAAAACAAAGGGAGATTGTAATGCTTGGAAAAAGTATGCACTGAACTCCAAGTGGCAGCTTCCAAGATATCCTTGGTAGGTACTCCTCTGAGAAAAGCTGTAGAAGTAGCAGCTGCTCTAGTAGAATGACTTCTAATGGTTCCAGGAAACTGTTTAACATGATGAGTGTAACAAAATTTGATCCCATAAGCAATCCATTTGGAAATGGTTTGTTTAGAAATAGGTTTTCCAAGTGAACTGGAGGCAAAGGAAACAAACAGTTGGTTAGACTTTCTGAAATCTTTAGTCTTGTCCAAGTAAAATCTTAACTGCCTGTGCACATCCAATGAATGCAAAATCCTTTCCCCTTTATTTTGAGGATTTGGAAAGAAAGTAGGAAGGTGAATTGTCTGATTCAAGGCCACTTTCGAAATCACCTTAGGCATGAAAGTAGGATTGGTCCTCAAGGATACTCTGTCCTGATGGAAAATAAGGTAAGGTTCCACAGCCATAAGAGCTTGCAACTCTGAGACCCTTCTGGCAGAGGTCAAAGCTAACAAAAGAACAGTCTTCCAAGATAGAAACTTAATGTCTGAAGATGCAGCAGGCTCAAAAGGAGGCAAAGTAAGTTTTTCTAAAACATAATTAAGATCCCAGGCAGGGACCGGAGGGGTCCTTGGAAGTCGCAAATTCTTAGCCCCCCTCAAAAACTGCTTCACCAAAGGATGTGAAAAAACAGGAGGATCAGAACTGAAATGCGCAGAGATAGCAGAAGCATGAATCTTAATGGAAGAAAATGAAAGTCCCTTAGATAAAAGCTCCGAAAGGTAAAGCAAAATAGAGGAGAGATCAAGAACCTGAGGATCAGAACCTCGGTCCTGCATCCAAATAGAAAACCTCTTCCATTTAGAGGCATAAGATTTCCTAGTGCTAGGCCGTCTAGCTTCCAAAAGAACATCCAAAACTTGTTTGGGAAGACTAGAGGCAATCAAATTCCTTTGAAGAGCCAAGCTGCCAAGCAAAGGGTCTTGAGGTTGGAATGTAGCAACTGACCCTGATGCTGGGACAGAAGCGAAGGGTTCAGTGGAAGAATCCAAGGAGGCCCCGAGAACAGGAGTTTTAGAGTCGGATACCAAAACTGTCGAGGCCAATTTGGAGCAATCAAGATGAGGAACTTGGGCTTGTCCTGCTTTATCTTCAGTAGTACCCGAGGCAGTAGAGGAAGAGGAGGGAAGGCATATGCAGACAGACTTCTCCAACTGAAAGACAGGGCATCCACTCTCCATGCTGTTTTGAGGAAGGACCTGGTGCAAAAGCGAGGCAGCTGATGATTGAGATGGGATGCGAACAGATCTATCCGGGGACATCCCCAAACTGCAGTAATCCTTTTGAACAAGTTGGTGTCTAGCATCCATTCGTGAGGATCTGAAATGTTTCTGCTCAGGCTGTCTGCTAAAGATTTTGTTTCCTGGAATGAATTGAGCCTGGAGATGCAGATTCAAATTTAGAGCTGTGTCCCATAAACTCATAGCCAGTCTGCAAAGGGGGTAAGAATGAGATCCCCCCTGCTTGTTGATGTACCACATGACCGTGGTGTTGTCTGTGCGAATTAGCAGAGGCCCTGGTTGTAAAAGGTGCTTGAAGGCCAAAAGGGCATTTTGAACTGCCAACATCTTCAGATTGATGTGCCAGTGAAGATGGTCCTTTGTCCAGGTTCCTTGCTGGCAATTGTCTAGAAAATGTGCTCCCCAAGCATAATCCGAGGCGTCCGTGGTTAGGATTTGAGTAGGTTGAGGGAGACGAAAAGGTTTTCCTTTGTTTAAAATGCATGCCCCGGACCACCAGAGGAATTCCTTCTGGAGGCAGGGGATCAGAGGAATCAGAATATCCAGATCGTGATAATGCTGTGACCATACACTTTTCAGATACCATTGAAGCTTTCTCATGTGAAGCCTTGCGTTTGGAATCAACAGAATGCAGGAAGCCATGTAGCCCAGAGCCTGCAGGAATTTCCTTGCAGTGAGCTGAGATAGAGTTGCCAAGGTGTTGAAAGTAGAAGCCAGCTGAGTTTGTTTTTCTGGAGTGAGGCAGGCCCTTTGTAAGGTTGTGTTTAAGAGGGCTCCCAAGAATACCATTTGTTGAGAAGGGATTAAATGTGACTTTTTTATGTTCACTGAGAATCCCAGTAAGAGGAGAAGACGTTGAACGAAGTCTAGGTGTTGAAGCAGAAGATCTTTGCTGTCTGCCTGAATAAGGCAGTCGTCCAAATAGGGGTAAATCTGAATTCCCTGAAGTCTGCAGTAAGCCACTACTGGTGCCAGGCACTTGGTGAAGACTCTGGGCGCAGTAGATAAACCAAAGGGCAGAACAGAGAATTGAAAGTGCCTTGAACCTGAGGAATTTCCTGCATTCTTGTCTGATAGGGATATGCAAATAGGCTTCCTTTAAGTCCAATGTCACCATCCAGGCGTCCTGAGAGAGCATTGGAAGTAACTGTTGTAGAGTGAGCATCTTGAACTTTGGAATTTCCAAAAAGGTGTTTAACACAGAAAGGTCCAGAATAGGTCTCCAAGAGTTTTGTTTTCTGGGAACCAGAAACAGCCTTGAATAAAATCCTTTTCCCATTTCCAAGAGTGGAACAGGCTCTATGGCTCTCATGGCCAGAAGAGCATCCACTTGAGTTAAGGCCTCTGACCATTGAAGTTTTGGCAGATCTGGCCAACCGTGAGTCCTTGGCAAAGTGTGAAAGTGGAACTTGTAACCTTTTAAAATCACATCCAATACCCATTTGTCCTGGGTAATATGAGTCCAATTCCTGTAAAAAAGAGACAGTTTTCCTCCGAGAGGGGCGTCCAGGTAAAGAGGTCCTGAAGCCCAACCAAGAGAGTCATTGAGTCTGTTTCCTTTGAGATTGGGATCTGTCTTCTCCCCTTCTAGGTGAAGAAGCAGACCATTGTGTAGATCTGTACGAGGTCTGGCCTTGACCACGGCCTCTGGAGCGTCTATATCTTCCCCTTTGAGGCCTGTCAGACGTGGGAAAGGACCAATTTTTAGTGGGCCAATTCCTGGAAAATCTAGGAGGCTGAACCTGCAAGAAATCTTTTACAGTCTGCATGGACTTTGCCTTTTCTTCCATCTTTTTAATAACTTCCTCAGCCTTAGAACCAAAAAGAACATCATGTTGAACAGGGGCATCTAATAATTTAGCCTTAACCTGTTCAGGCAAACTTTGTTCACGAAGCCAGGCATGTCTCCTAATCACAGTACCAGAGGCAGCAGCCCTGCAGGAAGCATCCAAGGCATCAAAACCACAATGTAAACTATGCTTGTTAACCTGTTCAGTAGCATGCAAAACATCCTGAAGTTCCCTATCCTCTGCACAAGCAGGTACGGAAGCAAGCTTTTGCTTTAAAACAGACAAAAGAAATTGCTGGTATTTAAACATATGAAACTGGCAATTCAATGCCCTTACAGAAAGGGTAGCAGAAGTATATACCTTTTTGCCCCACCTGTCTAAAGCACGAGAATCCTTCTCAGAGGGAATAGGATTTTTAGAAGTAGCAACCTTAGCAGCCTTAGAACCCTGAGAAATAGTTTCAGGGTCTGCAGAAGGATTTTTAAATAGAAATAAATGAGAGTCAGGAACCCTATAAAACCTATCAGGCTTAGAAGGAGCAGGAGGCATGGAATCAGGATTCAAATTAGCCTCAGAAAAAGCATTATCCACAATGTCCAAAACAGGAGGGATAGCCAAAGGCCTATGCTGAGGAAGAAGAAGAAATTCTCTAAGCCTCTTTTTGGAAGCAGAATATTCCTGTCCTTCCCAATGAAAATGTTCCCTCATCTCATGCAAGGTTTCCCCAAAAGAAAAATCCTCAGGCGGAGAGGCCGAGGGCAAAGATTCCTCAGCATCCGAATCCTCATAAGGGGGGAAGGAATAGTCCTGATCAGAGGAAGAAACAGAAGAGACAGAGGCCTGGTCAGAAGAATCCAGAGTAACATCCTGTCGAGGCCTTTTCTCGGGAGGGGGGTGAGAACCCCTAATCATTGTAAGCAAGTCTTCAGCCATCTTCAATAATTGTTTTTGTGTCTTGGGAGTGGATTCAGAAGCAGCTTGAGCTGAAACTTTAGACTTAGAAGGAGTCTTTGTCTTTGCCTTTGCCTTTGAAATAGTAATGTGAGTAGGCCTGAAAACCCCCTCGGAAGCCGGTACCTGCACAGCGGTTCCGGACCCATCTGAAGGAGCGACGTCTGAAGGTCCTGCAGCAGTTAAAATAGTGGGCCTTGATGGCTCCCCATGGGAGTCCGTATCGGCCATTGGTTCAGAAGCGGCGGACGACAGGGGCTGCAAAAGCGCCTCACTGACGACAGCCGAACCGGACGCTGGCTCCAGCTGCAACGAGTCCTGTTTGGACCTCGGAGGCCTGTCTTTATCTTTGCGCTTCTTTTGAACTCCGGTAGTATCCGACAACATTCTGTAATTGAAGCGTCTGCCAAAATAATTTAAAGCCCAGTCGTACCTGCGTTTGATAGTACGAGAGTTGAACCTGGCACAGAACCGACAACAAGAAACGTCGTGGTCAGGGCCTAAGCAAGGTAGACAGTAAGAGTGGAAATCTTTATGAGGTATTTGTTTCCCACACGCTATACAATTATTAACTTTTTCTGACATCGGAGGAACAAGAAAAAAAGATTCTCCAACGGGGTACTTAGCTTTGAGAAGAGAAGTAACAACTTCGGACCGACAACAACCAAGAATGCTGTTCGAAAATCGCCAACCAACGTTTTGCGAGCTGCTTTCCACCGCATGGCAAGAAAGACTGGAGAAGATGGCGTCGGATGAGGGCTATGTACCAAGGCGTACTGACGTCAGGATACTAGCTTATACAGCCGATGCCGGACCCAGACTTTGGGATTCTGGCCGACCTCGGGCTGCCTGCCGGCAGGAGCACCCTACAGTTATGACTGCAACAGTGAAACACGAAGAACATCAAACGGTTTCCCTTTGTCCAGGTTGGTGGAGCGTAGCCACCAATGAAGGTCCTGTTTGCACCGGTCGGTAAGTAGGATCAAGTGGGACAAGCCTCATATGTAATCTGGCTAGAGGCACTAACATAATAGTGGCTGCCATGGATCCTAGGAGCTGTAGAACCTATCTGGCCTGAACTTTCTTGAGGGTAGCAATGCGCGAACCTGACTCTGCAACACTGCTATCCTTTCTTGGGGGAGGAACGCCCGCATACAAACGGTGTTTAGCTCTGCGCCTATAAATGTGACACGCTGTGAAGGCGTCAAGGCAGATTTTTCCCCAGTTCAAGATAATTCCTAGTTGATGACAAAGGGCAATGGTAGTTTCTCTGGCCTGAATGAGAAGATGCCTGGTGGGGGCGGTGAGGAGCCAGTCGTCCAGGTATGGAAACACTTGGAATCCTTGATGTCTCAGGTGAGCTGTCACCACTGCCAGACACTTGGTGAACACCCTGGGGGCTGTGGTGAGACCAAAGGGCAAAGCACAAAACTGAAAGTGACTGGCTCCCAGCCGGAACCATAAGTGACTCCTGGATGCCCTGTCCATTTTGATATGGTAGTAAGCATCCTTGAGGTCGATGGAGCACATCCATACTTCTTTTCCCAGCAATGGAAAAATAGAATGGAGGGTGACCATTCGGAACTTGAACTTTAGAACGTAGTGATTCAGTCGGCTGAGATCCAAGATAGGTCTCAGGTCCCCTGTTTTTTTCGGCACCAAAAAGAGTCTTGAGTAAGTCTCTAATCCGATCTGGTCTAAGGGGACAGGCTGGATGACTCCTTTTTCTAGCAACTTTGAAATTTCTAGTGTTGCGTGATCCCTTCGACTGGGTGGAACGTCCGGGACTCTTTTGACTGGAGGGGGGTCTGATAGCAATGGAATGGTATAACCTCCGGTAACTATTCGAAGCACCCATCGATCCTGGGTGATACTTGCCCAGGCTTCCGGATGCAACGAAATGCGGCCCCCGACTGGCTCCGGAATAGCACAGCCGGGCAACACATCAGGAATGATGATAGGAAGACCCGCGAAAGGAATCACGGTCTCCCGAATTGCGTGGGCCTCCTCTGCCCCTGGGGCTGCGTCTTCCAGAATAGCCTCCCCCTCCTCTGCCTCTGGAGGGGGACTCACCTTGAGCGGCAGGAAAAGATTTCTGTGACTTTTTGAACCACATCTTCCCTCCCCTCAGCCTTGGGGTAAGTCCTAGAAGGGAGGGAAAAATGGACCCCTACGGCAAACAGGGTCTTTCCCTCTTGCTCACATCTGGCTAGGGTGTCTTTCACTTTGGTCCCAAAGAGTGAGGTCCCATCAAAGGGGGAGTCAGTGAAGGAAGACTTGAAGGCCTCCACGAAATGATGCAGGCGCATCCAGGCTTGCCTCATGAGGGCTACACCTGAACTAGCTGCCCTACTCGCCCCTTCGGCTGCATAAGATATGAGCTCATGGACGAGTTGATAATAGAGCCAAGGGTAGACAACTGGGCGTTGACTGTCTGCGCTAACGCATCTCCCAACTCTTTCAGGAGACCTCTCTGGAGCTGAGTAAAATGACAAAGATAATTCAGCGACTGTAGAGTGAAGGTTGCTGAAGAGAGGGTACGCTTCCCGTACCGATCCATACTCCTGGATTCCTTGTTAGGAGGATGGACGGAGGAAGAAGACTCGGCTACTTCCTGCTGAGTGGCTGCCACCACCACCATGGCATCCACAGAAACCCCTTTGGACAGGAACTCTTTCCCAGTGGGAGCTGAAAGAAATTTATTAGGACGTCTGGGTACCGGTTCCACCGAGTCAGGAGTATCCCACACCCTTCGGCAGATCAAATCTAGGAGCTCATTGAAGGGTGGAGACACCCAGGAGGCAGAGGGTTGAGCCCCAAAGGCCTTGAGGAATACAGACTCCTCCTCAGAGGGGGGGTCTTGGACTGCCAGCCGCCTCTCTGCCTCAAAATCTCCAGGATGTTGGAGAAAGAGACGTCATCGGAGGACGACTTGGGGGACCCCTCTGATTCCTCAAGGTCGGTATCAGAAGTGAGGGACTCGTCCTGGGAGTCCATGTGCTTCCTGTTGCAAAACTTCTTTCTTGGGGGCTCCTCAGGCACGGACTCAGAGGGGGCCCTCAGAAAGTAAGGGACCGCTCATGGGGGTAACCCCAGACCTTTGGGCTCCGCCATCTACTGACAGGGGGACATCAGAGGCTTTAGCTGGTGTGGAGGGGGAGGAATGACCAATCTGGGTGATGCAACTGAAGATCTGGCCAGTGTGCTCCTCATGGCCTTGAAGGCCAGTCCCCCCGAATCTGAGGACTGACCGGCCTCCAAAGCCACGACCGGAGCTGGAGTTCCCCGAGCTGATGCACCGAGAGGAAGGCTCGGAACCGACAGAAGTCCCAAAGTATCCCCCTCGGGCCAGACAGAGGAAACCGGGGTTCCGAAACCAGTGGACGGAGCCGACATGGTTGAAGCCGACGTCGGCACCGATAAACCCTTAGTAGGTATCGGGGCCGGCAGAAGAACATCACTCTGAGCAGAACACTCCGGCTCCGAAGACAAGGAGGTGCTCGGAGGAGGAATTATCGGTACAAGCATTGGGACTGGCTCTGGAGCAGACTGGGTCGGAGCCAAAAATAATTTTGCCAACTCGGGCGACTGCAGGAGCCTCTGAACCACCCTATCAACATCCAAATCAGAAAGCCTGGAGGATTTGGAGGAAAGAGAAGGTGACTGATCTCCTGTCTGGAGATCCATGCCTAATGCTGGGAGACCGGCTCTGAATGGGTTCTAACAGGATTGGAGCCTAGGCCGATTCCAGTACAACAGATACCTCCTGCGGCCCCAAGGACAGAGGAGCTGAGGAGGTAGAATCCAATTTGGCAGTCTTCTCCGTTGGCTCCGAAGATACAGACGGAGCCGGAGATCTCTTTTTGGCCTTAGAAGCCCTGGACTCAGCTTGAGAACTAGAGGAAGAGTCCAAGGACTCCTCAAAGGAAGGTTTTAAAAGACCCTTCAAAATAAGTTTGTTTTTCCTTTCCTGTACTACCCTCGGACTGAAGGCGTGACAAAAGCTACAGGACTCTTGTAGACGAATTGCCCCTAGGCAGTAAACACAAACAGAATGTCCATCTGTAATGGACATCTTGTAATTGCATTTAGGACATTTCTTAAACCCAGAAGGTTTATGTTCCTTTTGATCTTTCTGATCTTTAGACATAATAACAGGCACCTATGCACCAGAGACACAAAGCAACAAGCCCGAGAAAAAAAAAAAAAAACGGCTAAGGCGGGAAACTACAGCCAACAGCAGCAAACAAGAATCTCTAACTTAACCGATTCTTGAATCTACTCGCACACACACTATACCTGAGAGAAAAAACGACTCACAACACAGAACAGGAATCTTAGACTACAACTAGACAACAGGGAGGACTAGGTCCTCTACGTTAAACGGCCTAGCCCGCTGGAACAATGGGAAACCAAAAAACACACCACACAACAAACACGATGACTAGAAGACAAAAATAGCTATTAAAATAGCTTTTGTGAGGAAAACCACAATTTTCTGAGAGAAAAAAGAAGTTTTAAAGGTACTTAGCCAAAGCCAAGCGAGACCACGTCCTAGCTACACAAGCGGCAAATGAGATCTGGGGCTATGGAGCAGTGCAACATGGGATGCCAGGTTAGCCCAGCCAATTAGAGACTTCGTGCTAGAAAAATTAAGTTGGCCGAGTCGGAACCGATGCTCGGCTCCGAACCAGTGACTAAGAATGTAGGCGAGATTGGACCACATAACATCATGCCTTTGTCCTTGTAGACCTGCAAGATGAAATCCATTTGCCCGAAAAGGATCTATAGAACAAAACAAACAAATTGATCAGATTTACGAAAATTTTTTGTTCTGTGTAAATACAATCGTAACAATCTGTGAACATCCAATATGTGCAGTTTGTATTCCATCTTGTTGGTAAAATTGGGAAAGAACATGATTGATACTGACTGCTGATGCCACCTTAGGAAGAAAAGAAGATTGGTTCAAAGGGAAACTATCTTTATGAAAAATCATGCACGGGAATTTTATGGACAAGGCCTGTAATTCTGAAACCCTCCTAGCAGACGTAATAGCGACCAGAAAAGCTGTTTTCCACAATAGAAATTTTAGATCAACAGAAGCGGCAGGCTCGAAAGGTGGGGAGACCAGAGCTTGGAGGACCATAGTAAGGTCCCACGGGGGGACAGGATCTTTGACCGGGGGGGGCGTAGCAAAAAGGTGCCTTTCATGAAGGTGTTACAAAGCCTAGAAAATGCCAAGGATGCAGAATTCTCGCCCATATGAAAATGAGAAATAGCAGCCAATTGAACTTTGACAGTAGAAGAACTAGCTCCGTGCTGGAAAATATCAGCTAGGAAATCAAGAATAGCGGAAATAGGAGCCATGAAAGGATCTAAACTCCTCTGAGAGGCCCATTAGGAAAAACGTTTCCACTTGCTGCGATAAACCTTTCTGGTTGACTTATGAGCAGCTACCGAAACAGACTTAACTGAGGAGGAAAGTCCGGGAATCCTAGCAATCACAGGAACTGGAGCAGCCAAGCCGTGAGCTTCAGGCTGTCCAGATTCAGATGAGGCACCCCTGATGGGTGTGAAATCAGATCCTGATAGGGATCTAGGATCCAAGGTGGAGCCAGAAGGCGAGACCAAAGGAAGGGAAACCATACCTGGCGAGACCAGAATGGGTCAATGAGGATCACCTTGCTCCCCAGTCGACAAGCTTTCTGCAGAAACCTCGGGATAAGAAGGACTGGTGGGTAAGCATACAAAAGACCAGGAGGCCATGCATGAACTAGAGCATCTCTGGGGAACTCCCTCCGGCAGGCGCTTCAGAGCGAAACACCTGCTGCACTTCGCATTGGAAGGAGATGCAAAGAGATCGCAGCAAGGTTGACCCCACTCGCTGAAGATCTGTTCAGCTACTGACTGATTCAGATACCACTTGTAAGGCATCAGAATGGTCCGATTTAGCCTGTCCGCTAGAATGTTGGACCGTCCTGGAATGTGCATTGCGATAACAAAGTGACTGGTGGAGATCACCCATTCCCACACTCTCATGGCTTCGCAACAAAGGGGATAAGATCTGGACTACCGACATGTCTGATTGAATAGCAATCATCCCCAAAGGAAGAAAGGCGTGAAGGGTCTGCAACGCTCGAAGGACCGCCCTCATCTCTAGGACACTGATATGCAAACTGGTCTCTACGGGGACCATAGGCCTTGGACCGTCTTGCCCGAACAATGTCCCCCCTCCCGAGTTGGGAGGCATCGGTGGTCACTGTGGCTTGTGCCGAGGCTGGAACAAAGGGTCGTCCTTCCAAAATGTCTGGAGAGCTCATCCACCATATGAGGGATAACAGACGCACTTTACTTAGGTGGACAGGATAAGTTAGTGGTAAATCCAACAGGGACCACTGAACTGCCAAAGTCCACTGAAAACTCTGCATGTGTAATCGAGCACATGGAAGGAGAGTTATGATCGCCTCCATCAAGCCTAGAGCCCTCAATACAGATTCCGCTGTCGGGAGATGAGAATGGCAAATTAAGGAGACATGCATGCTGAGGTGTTGAACTCTCGCCGAGGTCAGGAACACTTTGCCCTGGAGTGCATCTATCCTGGCACCAATGCAGTCTATTCACTTGTACAGGCTCTAGTAGAGATTTTGATGTGTTGATTGTGATACCCAAACTCAGGGCAACTGTCATGAAGTAGTCCCTGGTTTGGGAAAGTAGACACCTGGTGGGAGAAGTGAAGAGCCAATCGTCCAAGTATGGATAAACCTGAATCCCCTGAAGCCTCAGGTGAGCCACTACCACCGCCATCACTTTGGTAAACACCCTGGGGGCTGTGGTGAGACCAAAGGGTAGGGCTCAAAATTGGTAATGATTGGCCCCTAGCCAGAAGTGGAGGAACCTCCTGGAACTTCTGTGCATTTGTGTGTGATGGTAAGCATCCAGGAGATCTAACGATCACATCCAGTCACTCTCTCGCAGGTACAGCATGATGGACTGTAGTGTGACCATCCGGAACATTTCTTTGGCCACTGACAGGGTCAGGGTAGAGAGGTCCAGAATAGGCCCTATGTCCCCCATTTTCTTTGGCACCAAAAAGAACCTGGAGTAAAAGCCCGATCTGGACTGATCTGGGGGGTTTCGATGGCTCGTTTTCGTAGCAGCTTGGAAATTTCCAGTGCTGCTGCCTCCCTTTGCATGGCAGGAACATCAGAGAGGAGTTTGGGAGGTGTTTGAGACCCCACGAAGGGGATAGAATATCCTCTGGATATGATTTGCAGCACCCAGTGGTCCATTGTTATGGACTGCCATGCCGCTGGGTGCAAGGACAATCATCCCCCTGACTGCCTCCAGAGTAGAGCAGTCTGGCAACCCCTCAGGGTTACTGCCCGGGTCTGTCCGAGAAAGGTTCGAGACCTGAAGTTACGAAGACCCCCTCGGCCAGCATCCATTCTGTCCCCCTCTGCCTCTGGGGGAAGTACAGACCTGAGTGTCCCGGGAATACTGAGACTTCCGGAACCACATCTTCTTTTGACCTCTCTGGTTCCAGGAAAAGGACCTTTGAGGGTAAGAGAAGTGGATCCCAATGGCAGACCGTGTCTTCCCGTCCTTTTCACTCTGGACTAGTGTCTCCTTGACGGTCTTACCGAACAGAATTGAGCGGTCAAAAGGGGCACTGGCAAAGGAAGCCTTAAAGGGTTCGGTAAATTGGCACAACCTGAGCCAGGTGTTACACATCATGGACACGCCGGACCCAGCTGCCCTAGCCACTCCTTCCGTTGCATGGGAGAGGAGTCACATGGCCATATTCGATACTGCTCTCAAAGTGCCCATTTTTGCAGAGAACAAAGTCTTGTCCTCCTGCGACTTGGGTGGAGACTCCTCCAGCTCCTTCACCAGGTCGCTTTGAAGTCTCATGACATGGGCCAAGTAGTTCAGCGCCTTTATTGAAAAGGTAGCTGAAGCATACACCCACTTCCCTAGCCAGTCCATCATCCAAGACTCTCGGTCAGGAGGGTGGACCGAGGAGCTTTCCTGAGATAGTTCCCTCTTCATGGCTGCTGCTACCACCATGGCGTTCACTGGGGAGCCCTTGTTCCAGGAAGGTCTGTCTATAGGCCGACTCAAAACCTTATCGAGGTGTTTGGGGATCGGCTCCATGGTATTGGGTTCCTTCCACACCCGTGAGGTGATCAAATCCACTAAAGGATCCGTGGGGGGGGGGGGGCACCCAAGACGTAGAAAGGCATGTGCCGAAGGCCTCCAGAAATACAGACTCAGAGAAGGGCTTGGGGGCAGACCATCCTCCCCGCTGGTGCAGAATCTCCATGATGTCTCCAAAGGAGACATCATCGGGAGGTGACCTTGGGAAGCCCTCCCCCTCATCTAAGTCTGTGTCCTCAGTTAAGGACTAAGGGGAGTCCAAGTGCCTCCTCTTACACATATGTTTGCGAGGTGCATCTCCCGTGGGGCTCTCTGCAGAGTGCTCGCAAGCCATCTGTTCCTCTGGGGGAACAGTCTGGGGCCCTTCGGTAATGGGCTGTCCCTCTGGTAAGACGACAGGGACCGTAGAGCCGAGGGGGTCTGGGTGGAGCCCGAGGGGGCGGTCAGGGGCCTTGATCTGATAGAGGGGATCCGTTATAACGCACCAAATGCCGAAGGAGAGTGGACCTCCTGTGAAGCCAATAAGGAGGCCGGTCTCCCTGGGTCCAATGAGAGAATCTAAGACGGACCCGAAGTGGCCGGAGCTCCGAGAGAGGTAACCTGGACCGACAATGTCAGAGCCAATGGTAAAGGTTCCACTCCCTCGGATCCGACCCCCAGGCTCCGGCTCAGAGAGCGGTCGGATCTGAGATGCTACAGACAGCTTCCAGTGTCAAGGACGTGAGGACCTTCGGCGCAGACGCCCCAACCAAGGCCAACCTCGGATCAGAGAACTCTGAAGCTGAAGGTCAGATCGGGAAAGGAGTAAATAGCTGAAAAAAGGGAAGCGAGCCGCCCACTCCTGAGGGAGGGGGTGGGCTGGCAAGACCCCCATCTGGATCTGTGTATGGATAAAGCGCATCTTATCCAGATCCATGCCCGAAAGAGAACTGGTTGACCGAGACAAGGCCACAGACTCAGACCTGGCCGGTTGGGGAGCTGAGGCCTGGGAGACTGGGTGTGACTCCTCCAGCTCCGGGAAGAACCTCTGAGACCAGAGCCGAGGGGAGTCACGGATCCGAGCAGACTTGCTTGGTGACGAGAAGTCCGGAGACCTTTTCCTTTTCTCTTTCGTCCTCAACTCTCTCTCCCGCTATCTACCCTCCTCTGCTCTGCTACCACAGGCTTAGAAGCAAGAGTTTTGAGTCCCAGCCTGGGAGGGAGGGGAGGCCAGAGGCAGAGAAGCCGGAGAGGCAGTCATGGCAGCTGCAGTGACTGAAGCAGAGGAGGGAGGATCAGTGGCAGGATGACGCCCCTTTTGGGCCAACTTGGCCTTTCTGTCCTTCAAAGCTCGGGGGTTGAACCTCGCACAAATGGAAAAGTCAACATTGGGGTGGGCCACACCTAAACACAATACACACAGAGTGTGGCCATCCACTGGTGAGAGCTTATGGCCACACACTGTGCACCACTTAAAAAATAAGCTTTTCAGCCATATCTAAGAAGAAAGAGAAGAAACAAACAAACTTTCTTCCTAAAGATTTAACACAAACTCGATCACCACACTAGACTGAATAGAAAGGGGAGGGAGGGGTACCACAGACAAACTACACTAACACCTACTACAAGCGTACACATGATGCCAAAGCTATGGGAGGGGAGAAAGGGTACCTACACTAACCTAAAACGGATAATTTAACAAAATGTTTTGAAAACTTACAGTCAAAAAACACCCTGCTAGCTGGAGCTCTAGAGACACGATGTTTCACAAATCGTGGCAAACAAGATATGGGGATGGAATACAGGGGAGGTGTATTATGGGTAAGGGGAGGAGTCTGGAACTTGGAGCTGATGCTAGTAATCTTTGCCAGTTCGTATCCGATACAGAACCGTATTACACAGGTTGAAGATCAAATGACAAACTACTTCAGAGTTTAACAAATCCGTATGATAACGAGAGAGTTATGCAAAGAAAAAACATGCATAACCTTAAAAAATTTGTTCAACATTTACAACTGTAAAGAACAAAAAATGTTACAAATCTCTCAGATCTGATGTCATTTTTCATTCATTCTTCAACGAATGGGTTCGGATCTCATCTTCATATCTGACTCTGCCATTTTTTTTTTTGGAGCCTAGGATCTGGCTCTCGAGCACCTCCATTTACCCATAATGCCCTTAATCACTGCTTTACCCCAGACCTCATCTGCCGCTATAGCTATCGGTTGGGATTTCATGCTCTCAAGCTTTAGGCAGTTATTAGTTAATTATGAGTGATGCAATATTTTTGGCTTATTACTAAAAAAGGGTGATGTGCAGAGCTGTAGTAACTGCAGAGGGATTAAATTAATCAGTCACAGCATGAAGGTATGGGAAAGTAGTGGAAGCTAGGTTAAGAAGGGGAGTGATGAGTAGTGATCAGCAGTATGGTTTCATGCCAGGAAAGTGCACTACAGATGTGATGTTTGCTCTGACAGTGTTGATGGAGAAGTACAGAGTAGGTCAGAAGGAGTTGCATTGTGTTTTTGTAGACTTAGAGAAAGCATATGACATGGTGCCTAGAGAGGAGATGTGGTATTGTATGAGAACGTCAGGAGTGCCAGAAAAGTATGTAAGAGTGGTACAGGATATGTACGAGGGTAGTGTGACAGCGGTGAGGTCTGTGGTGGGAGTGACGGATGCGTTTAAGGTGGAGGTGGGATTACATCAAGGATCAGCTCTGAGCCCTTTCTTATTTGCAATGCTGAAGGACAGGTTGACAGACTAGATCAGACAGGAGTCCCTGTGGACTATGATGTTTGCAGATGACATTGTGATCTGTAGTGAGAGTAGGGAACAGGTGGAGGAGACCCTGGAGAGTTTGAGCTATGCTCTAGAGAGAAGAGAAATGAAGGTCAGCAGACTAAGACAGAATATATGCGTGTAAATGAGAGGGAGGATAAAGGAATGGTGAGGATGCAAGGAGTAGAGGTGGCGAAGGTGAATGAGTTTAAATACCTGGGATCAACAGTTCAGAATAATGGTGAGTGTGGAAGAGAGGTGAAGAAGAGAGTACAGGCAGGATGGAGTGGGTGGAGAAGAGTGTCAGGAGTGATTTGTGACAGACTAGTACCAGCAAGAGTGAAAGGGAAGGTCTATAAGATGGTAGTGAGACCAGCTATGTTATATGGGTTAGAGACAGTGGCATTGATAAAAAGGCATGAGTTAGAGCTGGATGTGGCAGAGTTAAAGATGTTAAGATTTGCACTGGGTGCGACGACGGTGGACAGGATTAGGAATAAGTATATTAGAGGGTCAGCCCAGGTTGGAAGGTTTGGAGACAAAGCCATAGAGGCAAGATTACGTTGGTTTGGACATGTGCTGAGGAGGGATGCCAAGTATATTGGGAAAAAGATGCTAAGGATGAAGCCACCAGGTAACAGGAAAAGAGGAAGGCCTAAGATAAGGTTTATGGATGTGGTGAGAGAGGACAAGTAGGTGGTTGGTGTAACAGAGCAAGATGCAGGGGACAGGAAGAAATGGAAACAGATGATCTGCTGTGGCGACCCTTAATGGGAACAGCTGAAAGAAGATGATGACTAAAAAAGAAGTTATGTACTCACCATAACGTTCCATCTGAGTAGTTGTAGTTCATTTGTCCTCAACCTGTGGGAATATGGATCCATATCAGATCCAAGCTGGCAAAGATTACTAGCATCAGCTCCGAGCTCCAGACTCCTCCCCCTTACCCATAATACAACTCCCTTGCCTTCCATCCCCAGATCGAGTTTGCGAACTTACCTTTATAACCCGAACTGATAACATACTTGCGACCTATACTTACAGCCCGTAGGCTGAACATGTGCCAAAAGTCCGGGGGAAGGAGGGAAGCATGGTTGAAGACAAATTAAGTACAACTACTCAGATGGAACGTTATGGTGAGTACATAACTTATTTATCTATAGTAGTTTACTTCATTTGATCTTCAACCTGTGGGACAGAGTCCCCAGCTACTAAACTCCTGGGTGACCCTCATGGGAGGATATTCCTGAGCACCGCGGAGCCAAAGGATGCTCAACTTCTAGATGTCAAATCAAATTTATAATGGGAGATAACATACGAGATAAGGACCAAGTAGCTGCTGAGCAAATGTCATCTAGACACCCTAGACCAGAAAGCTGCAGATGTAGCCATGGACCTGGTGGAATGAGCTTTAACCTGACCTGGAGGAGACATGCCTGTCCTTGTAGACCTGCAGGATGCATAAAGAAATTCATCTCACTATCGTGACCTTGGAAATATTTTTGCCCAAAAAAGGGTCTATAGAAACAATTGATCAGATTTAAGAAAAAATTTTGTTCTGTGTAATCTTAACTGTCTGAACATCCAGCATGTGCAGCTTGTATTCCATTTTGTTGGTAAAATTGGGAAAAGAACACAGGCAAATTTACAATCTGATTGATATTGACTGGTGATGCGTCCAGAATGGGCGTTAAGTCCCCAGTTTTCTTTGGCACCAAAAAGAACCTGGAATAGAAGCCAGATCCGGACTGATCTGGGGGGCCGGTTTTGATGGCTCGTTTTCCTAGCAGCTTGGAAATTTCCTGAACTGCTGCCTTTCTTTGCGTGGGTGGAATGTCCAGGAGGTGTTTGGGAGGGGTTGGAGAAAGTACAGTTTTGTACCTACCATAAATGTAGATGTTCGAGTGTTCACCCTGCTGCAGTCATCACACTTGGGTTATCCTGCCGTCAGGCGGTCCACACAGCCGGCCCGAATTCCAAAGTCTTGGTCCGGCGTCGGTTGCTGTCGCTTCTTCCCGGACGTCAGTGCGTCAGGGGTATATAAGAGGCATCCAACGCCATTTTCTTCAGTTTTTCTTGCCCCAGATGTGAGGTGCCCCCAAAAGGTAGGCAAAATATATATATATATATATATATATATATATATATATATATATATATATATGGGTCTACTACTAATGCCCGAAACGACGATTTCCCGACAGAAAACTCACCGACGCCAGATGACCGACAGGTAAGTGTACCGACAGGGTGATTTGCAGACAGCGGAAAGACCGACAAGGGAATGTGCGATCGCGACGCGGTAAGTGTGCGATGGTGACGGAGTTAGGAGCGGTCAGGTAAGTGCTCGAGATTGTGGGATGTCGGGTTAGGCTGTGGGAAAGGTGAGTGTGTGTTCGTGTCGGAGGTATGGTTCGGGTAAGGTAAGTGTGTGCTAGTGAGGGACTGTAGTTTAGGGACGGGTTAAGTGAGTTAGGGTTAGGGTGCAGGTAGGTGAAGTGTGCGTTAGTGTCGGAGCTTGGGCTAGGGGTGGGTTAAGTGAGTTAGGGTTAGGGTGCAGGTAGGTGATGTGTGCGTTAGTGTCGGAGCTTGGGCTAGGGGTGGGTTAAGTGAGTTAGGGTTAGGGTGCAGGTAGGTGATGTGTGCGTTAGTGTCGGAGCTTGGGCTAGGGGTGGGTTAAGTGAGTTAGGGTTAGGGTGTAGGTAGGTGAAGTGTGCGATAGTGTCGGACCTTAGGGTTAGGGTTTGGGTCAGGGCTAGTGTGTATGCTATGTAGTGTCGCGTGTTGTTTACGTTCCATGTGTCGGTGTAATGGTGTTCGGTGTTTTGCGTTGTCGGGTTTGTGTGATGTCGGTCATCTGGCGTCGGGGAGTTTTCTGTCGGGGAATCGTCGTGTCGGTAATTAGTAGTAGACCCATATATATATATATATATATATATATATATATATATATATATATATATATATATATATATATATATATATATATATTTTGCCTACCAGCAAATACACCACATAGGTAGTATAGGATAAAGTGGTAGAGATAAGTTCAGAGGGGATGGAGGGAGGGTAACCTGAACTGCAGCAGGGTGAACACTCGAACATCTACATTTATGGTAGGTACAAAACTGTACTATGCTCATCGTGTTACCCTGCTGCAGTCATCACACTTGGGTTGAATCCCAAAGCTAAGGAGGGGAGGTGGAGTCAAACAGGGTTAGAAGAAGCTAGTAGGCCCTGCAAAACTGCAGTGGCAAAACCAGCTCTAGTCTTAGAGTAAAGAGGTAAGTGATGGTGATTGGTGAAGGTGTGCACTGAACTCAAGTAGCAGCTTCCAGAATATCCTTGGTTGGCACTCCCCTGAGAAAGTCTGCTGATGTAGCTGTAGCCCTGGTGGAGTGGGACCTAATGTTAGCAGGTACTGGTTTCCCATGATGTGTGTAGCAGAAACGTATGCAATGTCCTATCCATTTAGAAATGGTCTGTTTTGAGATGGCTTTTCCTTGTGATCCTGTAACATAGGCTACAAAGAGCTGGTCAGTTTTTTCTGAAAGCCTTAGTTTTATCCAAGTAGTAACGTAATTGCCTGTGAATGTCCAAAGAGTGCACAAGTCTTTCTCCTTTGTTCTGGGGATTTGGGAAGAAGGTGGGCAAGTGAATGGTTTGGTTTAGGGCCACACTGGATACCATCTTTGGCATAAAGGAAGGATTAATTCGTAGAGAAACTCTGTCTTGATGAAAAATGAGGAAAGGTTCCACTGCCATTAGTGCCTGTAGCTCAGACTCTTCTAGCTGAGGTTATTGCTAGTAGTAGGGCAGTTTTCCATGAAAGAAATTTTAAATCAATTGAAAAAGCTGGTTCAAAGGGTGACATTGTAAGCTTTTCCAGGACAAAGTTGAGATCCCAAGTAGGTCTTGGAGCTCTCCTTGGTGGTCTTAAGTTCTTAGCCCCTCTGAGGTACTGTCTTAGGCGTGGATGTGAAAATAAAGGAGGATTCGTGCTGTAATGAGCTGAAATTGCTGAGGCGTGGATCTTAATAGATGAAAAGGAAAGTCTTTTGTGTAACATCTCAGTTAAATATTGTAGAATCTGAGGAATGTTCGGCTCCAGTGGATTTAGGCCTTTAGCCTGGTTCCAGGAGCAAAATCTTTTCCATTTGTCTGAATAGGTTTTCCTGGTGTTGGGCCTCCTGGCCTCCAGAATGACATCCATAACAGCTTTGGATAAAGGTGTTGGCTGGTTGTTTAGGTAATTTGCCATGCAGCCAGGTTTAAAGTCTTGAGCTAGCTGTGTAGAATTAGATTGTCTCGCTGGGTGAGCAGGTGAGGAATTTGTGGCAAAATCCATGGTGGGCCCTGGGCCATGTTCCTTAAAATTGGATACCAATGCTGGCGTGGCCAGTCTGGTGCAACGAGAATCATTTGTGGCCTCTCTAATCTGACTTTCAGCAGTACCTTTGCTAGAAGAGGCAGTGGAGGGAAGACATACACTGTTAATGTTTTCCAATTGAATGAGAGAGCGTCCACTTTCCAAGCTAGTGGATGGAAGGTCCTTGTGCAAAATTTTTGAAGTTGGTGGTTGTGGGGGCTGGCAAACAGATCTATGTCTGGGCGTCCCCATTTTTGAGCTATCATTGCAAATATTTGTGGATCTAGTTTCCATTCGTGTGGATCCATGATGTTTCTGCTTAGGTCGTCCGCCAATGTGTTTTTCTTTCCTGGAACTGAACTGAACCTGGTAAGACAGTGCAGTGTTCCACAAGGTCATTGCTTGCCTGCATAGAGGGTAGGAATGTGTGCCCCCTTGCTTGCTTATGTACCACATAACTGTGGTGTTGTCTGTCCTTAGTAGTTGTCCTGGGTGTAGAAGGTCCTTGAAAGCTGTTAGGGCATTCTGCACGGCTAGCATTTCTTTTTGATTGATATGCAGGTGTCTCTGATCTGTAGTCCATTTGCCCTGAATGCACTGTCCTGCCATGTGTGCTCCCCAGGCATAGTCCGATGCATCTGTTGTCATAGTTTGCCTGGCTGTGGGTAAGGTGAAAGGCTGACCCTTGTTGAGGTGACATGCCTGTGCCCACCATAGAAACTCCTGTTGAAGGCAGGGAATGAGTGGAATCATTGTTTCCAAGCTGTGGCGAATCCATACACTTTTCAGGTACCATTGTAATTTCCTCAAATGCAGTTTTGCAAATGGTATTAGTAGTATGCAAGATGCCATGAATCCCAAGGCCTGCAGAATTTGTCTTGCAGGGAGTTGGGTCTTTGTTGCCATTATTTTGAAATACTGAAACAGCTGTCGTTTGTCTGGCGTGAGATAAGCCATCTGGGCCGTTGTATTCAAGCTGGCACCCAGGAATGTTATGTTTTGTGAGGGCACTAGTTTTGATTTCTTTTCGTTTACTGTGTACCCTAGGCAACTTAGGTGTTTGACAAATGCCAGATGCTGTAAAAGAATGTCCTTGCTTTCTGCTTGAATAAGACAGTCGTCCAAGTATGGGTATATTTGAATTCCTCTTTGTCTGCAGTATGCAATTACTGGTGCCAGGCATTTTGTGAAGACCCTGGGCGCAGTAGATAAGCCAAAGGGCAGTGCAGAGAATTGATAATGCGTTGAACCTGCAATTAAGTGGAGGTATCTTCTGCAATTTTGTCTGCTAGGGACATGCAGGTATGCCTCCTTGAGGTCCAAAGTGACTAGCCAAGCATTCTTGCCCAGCATGGGAAGAAGCTGCTGTAGTGTTAACATCTTGAATTTTGGTACTTGCAGATAGGTGTTCAGAATTGAAAGATCCAGAATGGGTCTCCATGCTTTGTCCTTTCTTGGAACTAGGAAGAGTCTTGAGTAAAATCCTTGTCCCTGCTCCTGTGTAGGTACCTGTTGAATGGCTCTCATGTTCATGAGAGCTGTAATTTGTTTTTGTGCCTCTGCCCATTGATTTGGTGGCAGGTTTGGCATTCCTTTGATCCTTGGTAAGGTATGAAAGTGGAATCTGTATCCTTGAGAGACAATGTTTAGAACCCATTTGTCTTTTGTGATGATGTGCCAGTTGTCTGCAAAAAATGGTAGTTTTCCTCCCAAGGGTGTTGCCAGGAGAGATTTGCTTGGTAGTTTGAGGATAGAGTCATTGTGTTTGCCTTCTGCTAGTTTGGGGCCTGTCTTCTCCTCCTTTCTGGGTAGTAGAACCCCATTGGCGAAGTTTGTAAGAGCCCTGTGACTGACTTCTTGCCCCGGGCTGCGTCCTACATGAACTCCAAGAAGAGCTAAACCCAAACATAAAACTACTGTTCAATCTCAGCCTTACTACAGGATATGTACCCAAAGAGTGGCGTACAGCAACAGTGGTCTCTCTCCACAAAGGTAGTGCCTCAACGGATCCTGGAAACTATCGCCCCATAAGCCTGACTAGCTTGGTCTGCAAAGCTATGGAAAGGATCATCATGGACCTCATAAATAAAGATATTGGGGACCTACAGACACTGGATCCTACCCAGTTCGGCTTTAAGGGCAGATCCTGCCTCTTAAACCTGGTTGATTTCTTTGAAACAGTCACCAAGGCCATTGACGAGGGGAAGGTGGTCCACACAGCCTACCTGGACCTCGCAAAAGCCTTCGATACAATACCCCACTCGGGCATTATAGATAAGCTCACCAGCTTAAATATAAACCCCTATGTCACTAGATGGGTTGCAAACTGGCTCAAGGACAGAATCCACATGGTTAGAATTGATGGAGCCATGTCAGACTCCAAACCAGTTACAAGTAGCGTCCCACAAGGCTCAGTCCTGGGACCTCTCTTGTTCGATATATATTTTTCGGAGGTACAGGCCAACAAGGAAGGAATGTGGCTGACCAAGTTCGCAGATGACTGCAAACTGGGTGCCATAATCTACTCTCCAGCCGACACAAGCATCCTCCAAAAGGGCCTCATTGAAACAGATAACTGGTGCTACAGCCATGGCCTCAAGCTAAATGCCAAAAAGTGTATAGTCATCCCCTTTGGCAAAAACAAAGTGCCCACAAATTACCACATAGGTGGTAATCCATTAAGTACAGAAGAAGTAATTAGGGACCTGGGGACCCAAGTTGACAGCAATCTCTCATTTGACAACCACATGGCCAAAGTGGTTAGAAAAACATTTTATATAGCCCACCTAATCATGAAGGGATTCACATCTAGATCAGGGGAGGTCATTGTGCCTCTTTACTCATCCCTCATCAGGCCCATAATTGAGTACAATGCCCCTTTTGGGATGTACCTTACCAGACACCTGCAGCAACTGGAAAGACCCCAAAAGTACCTCACCAAGAGGATCAAAGGGGTCAAACAGATGCCATATGCTACCCGGTTAAAGAAACTCCAGCTCTACTCAGTGGCATACCGCCTGCTCAGAGGCGATCTGTGCCTGACGTATAAAGCCATGTCCAACCAAGAATTAATAGACATGCTGCACCTCAGAAAATCCAAATCCCATCAAACTACGCACTCGAGAGACTTGAACCTCAGCACTGAAATAAATAGGACATGCTGGTGGGACAGATTCATAACCCAGAGGCTCCCTTCACAATCCCAGTCCAGGTTAGGCAGAGTCCCTCTGACTCTCTTCAACAGGAATCTTGATGAGTGGATGGGAGATCGTAGGTTTACCCCGGGTATCCCTTCTGTGTCACTGTTAGACAGAGGCACAGTATACTAACCTCGAAAAAGGGCATAGCAAAATTAATTTAAAATGGGTGGCGAAAGCCAAACACACTCTGGCTAGGCTTATAAATGCCCTAGGGCAGATAGCCTAGTATGAACCTATGAAACTGGCAATTTAATGCTCTCATAGCCAGAGTTGCAGAGGTGTATATTTTCTTTCCCCATCTATCTAGGGCTCTGAAATCTCTTTCAGAGGGCACAGGATTTTTAGCCATAGAAGTCTTTGCTCCCTTAGGACCCTGGGATATGGTTTCTGGGTCAGCTACAGGGCTTTTATAAAGGAATTTGCGCGAGTCAGGTACTCTGTAGTATTTGTCTGGTTTGGCTGGAGCAGGAGGTAGAGAGTCTGGACTTAAACTAGACTCCAAGTAGACATCATCCACGATATCTAAAACAGGAGGGATAGCAAGAGGTCTGTGCTGGGGTAATAAAAGGAACTCTGAGCCTTTTCTTAGAATCTGAGTAATCCTGGCCTTCCCAGTGGAAATGTTCCCTCATGGTATGTAATGTTTCCCCAAAGGAGTAGTCTTCAGGGGGAGATGCTGAGGGAATAGGGTCTTCAGCATCAGCATCCTCATAAGGTGAAAAAGTGTAATCCTGTTCCTCAGAAGAATCTGAGGAGAGAGAAACCTTGTCAGAGGATGCATAATGGAGTGGGATGGGAACCCCTGATAAGGGTAATTAAATCTTCAGCCATCTTAAGCATCTGTTTCTTAGGCATGGGGCCTTGAACTGTAGACTGATGAACAGTTTTCTTAGGTTTTAAAGGAGTTTTAAGCTTAGCATAAGATTTAATGGTGAGAGTAGTCGGTCTGAAGACACATTCTGCAACCGAAGGTGTTTCCTCTGCACCGGTGTCTAAATCTGCTCCGGTGTCGGTAGATGGCTGCGTCGGCCTAGTAAACTCCGCTTGGGAGTCGGCAGCTGTCTGGGGTTCCAGCTCTGCGGTTGTCAGGGGATGCGTAGGCGCCTCACTGAAAACCGGAGAACCGGCAACAGGCCCAGCTGAGGCCTCGGGGTCTGGCTTATTCCTAGGCTGCCTGTCCTTATCCTTGCGTTTTTTATGAATTGCGGTCGTCGGCTGCTCCGACGGCATGATATAATTGAATTTCCTACCAAAGTAATGCTGTGCGAAGTCAAAACGGCGTTTGATAGTGCGTTTATTAAACCTAGCGCAAAACCGACAACCTGTGACGTCGTGGTCTGGGCCTAGGCAAGGAATACAATAGGAATGGAAGTCCTTATGAGGTATTTGCTTCCCACAAGAAATGCAATTGTTAACTTTTTCTGACATCGGACTGAGGCAAGAAAATGTTCCCCAACAGGGTACTTAGCTTTATTGAAGACTTCGGACTGAAATTCAAATCGAAAATCTCAGGTGTCGGCCGACCGGCACTTGCGAACTGCTTCTGCTTTGGGCACCGCGCTTCAAGAAAGACTGAAGAAAATGGCATCGGATACCTCTTATATACCCCTGACGCACTGACGTCAGGGAAGAAGCGACAGCAACCAACGCCGGACCAAGACTTTGGATTTCGGGCAGACTGCGGGACCGCCTAACGACAGGATAACCCAAGTGTGATGACTGCAGCAGGGTAACACAATGAACATCCCACTGTTATGGACTTCCTGGCCGCTGGGTGCAAGGACAGTCGTCCCCAGACTGCCTCCAGAGTACAGCAGTCGGGCAACCCCTCAGGGTTGCTGCCTGGGTCTGTCTGAGAAAGGTTCTCGAGACCCGAAATTGTGCAGATGCCCTCGGCCTCTGAGCCAGCATCCATTCTGTCCCCCTCTGCCTCTGGGGGAAGAAGAGCCCTAAGTCTCTTGGGAATACTGAGACTTCCGGAACCACATCTTCTTTTGCCCTCTCTGGTTCTGGGAAAAGGACCTCTGAGGGTTATAAAGGCAGATCCCGACGGCAGATAGCATCTTCCCATCCTTCTCACGCTGGACTAGTGTCTCCTTGACGGTCTTACCAAACACAGTTGAGCCATCATAAGGGGAATTGGCAAAGGACACCTTAAACGGTTCGGTAAATTGGCACAACCTAAGCCAGGCGTTATGCCTCAAGGACATGCCGGACCCAGCTGCCCTAGCCGCTCCTTCCATTGCATGGGAGAGGAGTCGTATGGACGTATTCGATACTGCTCTCAAAGTGGCCATTTTTGCAGAAAACAAAGCCTTGTCCTCCTGCGACTTGGGTGGAGACTCCTCCAGCTCCTTCACCAGGCCGCATTGGAGTCTCGTGACATGGGCCAAGTAGTCAGAGCCCTTACTGAAAAGGTAGCTGAAGCATACACCCACTTCCCTAGCTGGTCCATCATCCAAGACTCTCAATCAGGAGGGTGGACCAAGGAACTTTCCTGAGATAGTTCCCTCTTGGTGGCTGCTGCTTCCACCATGGCGTCCATAGGGGAGCCCTTATTCCAGGAAGGCGTGTCTATAGGGGGATTCAAAACCTTATCGGGGCACTTGGGGATCGGCTCCATGGTATCAGGTTCCTTCCACACCCGCGAGGTGATCAAATCCATTAAGGGATCCGCAGGGGGGGACACCTAAGACATAGACGGGCCCATGCCGAAGCCTCCAGAAACACAGACTCATCAGAGGAGGGATTGGGGGCAGACCAACCTCCCCACTAGCGCAGGATCTCCAAGATGTCTCCAAAGGAGACATCGTCGGGAGATGACCTTGGAGAGCCCTCCCCCTCATTTAAGTCTTTGTCCTCGGTTAGGGACTCAGGGGAGTCCAAGTGCCTCCTCTTACACGTATGCTTGTGAGGCACATCTCCTGTGGGGCTCTCCTGGAAGTGCTCGCAAGCCATCTGTTCCTCTGGGGGAACAGTCTGGGGCCCTTCGGTCACAGGCTGTCCCTCTGGCAAGACAACTGTGACCATAGAGCTGAGGTTGTCTGAGTGGAGCCCGAGGGGGCGGTCAGGGGCCTTGATCCAATGGAGAGGATCCATTCTACCACATCGAATGCCGAAGGAGAGCGAGCCTCCTGTGAAGCCAATAAGGAGGCCGGTCTCCATGGATCTGATGCGAGAATCGGAGCCGGACCTGAAGTGGCCCGAGCTCCGTGAAAGGAAACCTGGACAGACAACGTCGGAGCCGATGGTAATGGTTCCACTCCCTCGGATCCAACCTCCAGGCTCTGGCTCAGAGAGCAGCTCGGATCCAACCTGGGCAGATCCGAGATGCTCCAGGCAGCTGCTGGTGTCAAGTACGCGAGGACCATCGGTGCCGACGCCTCGACCAAGGCCAACCTCGGATCAGAAAACTCTGAAGCCGAAGGTCAGCCCGCGTAAGGAGTAACAGGCTGAAAAAAAGAGAGGCAAGCGGCCCCCTCCTGAGGGAGGGAAGGGGGGCAGGCAAGACCCCCATCTGGATCTGCGTACGGATAAAGCGCATCATCATTTTATCCATATCCATGTCCAAGAGAGACCGGGTGGACCGAGACGAGGCCATAGACTCCGACCTGGCTGGTCGGGGAGCTGAGGCCCGGGAGACTGGGCGTGCCTCCTCCGGCTCCGGGGAGAACCTCAGAGATCGGAGCAGAGGGGAGTCATGGATCCGAGCGGATTTACTGGGTGACGCGAAGGTCCGGAGTCCTCTTCCTCTTTCATCCTCAACTCTCTCTCCTGCTCTCTACCCCTCCTCTGCTCCGCTACCACAGGCTTAGAAGTGGGAGTTTTGACTCTCAGCCTGGGAGGGCAGAGGCAGAGAAACAGGAGAGGCAGCCAAGGCAGCCACCATGACTGAATCAGAGGACGAAGAGGGAGGATCAGAGGCAGGAAGAAGCCCCTTAAGGGCCAACTTAGCCTTTCTGTCTTTCAAAGCCCGGGGGTTGAACCCCGCACAGATGGCACAGTCAACATTAAGGTGGGCCACACCTAAACAGTACAGAGTGTGGCCATCCGCTGGGGACAACTTATGGCCAGCTTATGGCCACACACTGTGCAGCGGTTAAAATAAGCTTTTCAGCCATACTAGGGAAAGAGAAGAAAATCTTTCCACTTAAAACTTTAGCACACACCCACTCACCACACTCTAAACAGACTAGAAAAGGGGGAGGGGCACACAGACAAACTACATTATCTAACAACTACTGCACGCTTACACACGACGACAAAGCGATAGGAGGGGAGAAAGGGTATCTATGCTAATCTAAAACAGCTAATAAAACAAAAATTATTAAACTTAAAATCTAAGAAAAATACCCTGATAACTGGAGCTCCAGAGACACGATGCTTTCACAAATCACTGCAAACGAGATCTGGGGATAGAAGGCAAGGGAGGTGTATTGTGGGTAAGGGGAGGAGTCTGGAGCTCGGAGTTGATGCTAGCATCTTTGCTGGCTCAGATCCGATACGGATCCGTATTCCCACAGGTTGAAGATCAAATTAAGTAAACTACTTCAGATTCTCTTTTTTTCCTTACTACCTTCCTCTTTACTTGAGTTAGTTTAAAAATAGTTTAGATAATTTTTGCTACTAGTGTAGACTATTCTACCATCACTGGTATTCTCTTTCTTACTTCTCCCAGAGGTAGTTTTTTTTTATACCACTGATGTTATTTTCTCTATTTAAAAAAAAAATTGTTTCTTCTAAATTGTGTTTTTGTTTTGTGGTGTAATTTTCCGGTATGGTAGACAAACCTATCGGTTTCAAGAAATTTACTTCCTGTGGGCATAAGATACCCAGTTCTGATACCCAGAGGCAGTGTGTGTATTGTTTAGGCCCTGTTCACCTTCAGATTTCTTGTGAAATCTGTGAGGGTTTTAACACCATGGCAGCAAGTAAGCTTATTTTGAAAGGTATGTTACCTGCTTCTTCTGCAGTTCCTTCTACTTCAGGGGCTCAAACTCCCTCCAGAAGTCAGAATAATTTTGAGATCGGGGAGTCTAGGAAACACTCCTGTCCAATTTGCCTCTTCCACTCCAAGTTTGGAGCCACCATCAAAAATAAAATAGTCTCAGATCCTACTACCACTAACCCTAAAATGGTTTTGAATCAGACTTTGTTGGATCTGATCGCACGCCTGGGCAGGTCTCCTCAGATGCAGTTTCCATGCTTTTCTCCAGAGCTGGTTTCTCCAAAATTGAGGTCACCTTTTCTGCAGGAGACTCCAAGAAAGACTTCCCATCCTCCCTCAGCATCTTCCTCCAATCAGGTCTTCCCAGAGTCTTTCTGAGTAAGATGTGGATAGGATGATGAGTAAGTTCCTTAGAGCCGAAACAGATTGGGGGGGGGGGGGTTCCTTCAGGCTCCGTCCCCCCATCGGATCTGCGAGTCTGCAACCTTCACTCCCTTTCATGACTCCTTCTCCAATCTGACCTGTGGTTTCACAGCTGTTGGATCTGAAGATCCTGACAGTCAAGGCATTTGATCAAAGAATGTTACCTTCCTCGACTGAGACTCTTTCACTGGTCTGTTCAGCTCTGAGTGTTCGGAGCAGAATGAGTCTCAGAGCCGGAGCATTGGTGTCTGGTCTGGGCAGGGGGGGGGGGGTGACTTCAACTCTGAGGATTTCTGAGCAGTCGCTTCCCGTCGGTGCCTCTGCATTGGACAGCTCAGGTCCGATTCCCTCCTCGGGGGCAGAACCTAGAGGGAGTGGAGCACTGGTTACTCTGGGGAGGCAGTGGAAAGGGGTTTCTCCCGTCCAGGGGATCCTTCACCTATCACCTCTTTGGATCCTATTCTCATTCCTCTTCCAAATCTGACTGCTAAATCTCATCATCTTACTCGATGGTCCCTGCACAGGGACTTCCTTTCTTCCGACAGTTCTCCAGAGCATAGTCTCCTTCAGAAAACAGTAAATGGATGCAACCCACTACATAAAGAACACCCCACAATCTAGTGAAATAGTGATCATGGACTTGAGCACCTGATTCGATGATTTTCCTCTCCTTCGATCACTATGTAGCAAAAGCAGTTAGAAAATCCATCTATACGTCACAATTAATCAAGAAGGGCATCTCTTCTAAAACCAAGAAAGTTACTGCGCCCCTGCACTAAGAGAATATAATGAACATTTTGACATGCATCTCACTGGGCACATAAAAAACACTAACAGATGCTCCTAATGAAAAGGATCTCTGGCCATAAAAAGCAGTCTGCATTAGTGGATTACAGCTTCCAGACTCTGATAAGATCCCCTTTAGGAACTTCCCTTTTTTATTATGATATGCTTTTGATTTCTGTTTTAAAAAAAATGTGTGTGTTATAACTTGCTATTTTCTACTGGGAATTCTAACTTTCTAGTGTGTTTGTATGCTTAATACTGTTTTAAACAGTTATGGGGCTTTTCAAAAGTGTTTTAAGACTTGTTCGGAGAAAGTGAAGTGTGGTGTCAGTTGAACACAAGGGACTGTTCTCTTGCACATAGAGCCATGATTTAGCCACTCCTGTTGTTTCTGTTATCTGCTTCATTTTGAAGATCTGACAGGACTATATTGCATATTTTCACTTTTGTCTTTATTTATAGGATATTCACCACTGATCTGACACTGCTGCAGTCATTTTTATTGTTAAATCGTGATTTTACCACAATTACTTTATTTGCATTTTTTTGTGGAGCTTTTTTTTTTATTTTTGATATGGAAATATTTAAGTAAATACTTATTTGTACTGTTTCAAAGGTTTTCTATTTGATTTACGGGCATATGTTTGATTTTGATACTATTTGGGCATGTAAATTTTACTTAGTATTGTAACTGTGTGTGCTACTGTTTACTACACTGTGCAGGTTGCAGAACAAGTCTTGGCACATTTTAAGGACTGTTTCTGATACATTTTAGTAAGTTTAGCCCTATTTGCTGCATGGGGACACTTTAGCTTTTCTATTGCTGCTGTCCTTAGCTCCTAACAGTATCAGCATGTTATTCTGACTGGTGTTTTAACCTTGGCTGGAAAGATCCTAATACGGCTTATGGCGGCGCCCCCCCCCCCCCCCATCAAATCCAGATGCACCTAAAATTTATTTTACTTACTTATTTAACATTTGTTTACTGGGGAAGTCCGACTGGGCTAGTTGCCCATTTTCAGCAGAGGCACAGGGAGAAAAGCTCCACATAAAAAAATACTGTATAACAGCACATTTTTACAGAAACAGAAGAATTTACAGTTCAAAATAAAGAGCATAATATCCAATTGACTTACTATATATCAGTGTTTGCTCAATAGCATACACATGCATTTATATACAATCACTTCCACAGATTTACTGTCATTTGACTAGAGTAATATATACAACAGTTGACTAGGAGGAAAAACAGAGCAAGAGGGTGTCAGTGGTGGGTGAATTAGTGAGCTCAGCCTGGAGAGGAGCAGAAGCATACCCAGTTGTTGTTTAGATGGACTTTTAGCAAGTTTTTTTAATTTTGTTGGTTGTGAGTGTTCAGTATATTATGAGGGATGGAGTTCCATATTTTGGAGATGTAATTAGAGTAAAGGGAGTCTCCAAAGCTGCTGATGGATTTTATAGCATTTACCAGTAATATGCTGGAAGATTGTAGGGTTCTGCTGTTGACTTGTAATTAAAGGCTATGTAATGCTGGGCATTTGTCAGGTTGGTAAACTGCAGAGTGGGTTATGGTAAGCTGGTTTGAGGCTACGAGGTTAGGAAGTTCAAGCCATTTGAGTTGTTTTAGAGCAAAAACAGTGATGGGTTCCTATGGGGTAGGTTGGTAAGTATAGGGGAAGCATAGAGTAGGGTTGAGAGCAGATGGGTTCTGGCAATTGCTTGTCTGGAACAGTTGGATAGGAAAGCTTCAATTCTATAAAGAGAACCTAATTTAATGTGGGCTTTTTTGATCGCAAGTGATATGTGCTTATCAAATTTTAGATGCTCATCAATGGTGACACCTAGTAGTTTAGCTTTTATTTATTTATTTATTTGCAGTTAACTGGGAAAGTCCATTGGGCCAAGGTGAGTCCTTTTTCAATGGAGGCCCAGGGAAAAAAGCTCTATGTAAATACATACATCTACATATAATCAAATGCATATACATACAATCAAAATGCCAATATAAAAGTACAAGTTTAACAAGCAATATAGACATAGGATCCAAAATGAATCAGTAGGGTTTATAAAATGTTATGTACCACTTTGTGAAATAATATAATGTAGATATGAAATAGTTTATGCTTTATATAGCAGAAAGATAGAGAGAAGGATAGGAATAGGTTAGTATTGTATGGGTACTAACAGGGTATGGATGAGGAAGGTGAGGTGGAGGTGGAATGTGTAGGAGGTAAGGTGTGGGTGGGGGTAAGTGAAACAGTTTTGGAAGGAGTATTCCCATTTGGAAGTAAGATGAGAATGAAGTAAGGTTTTGAAGGTAGTGAGGTTCTGGGAGGTACATATGTGAGGACGGATGTGAGTTTCTGATACTGGTTCTATTAGAGTTTGATTGGATGAGGTAATTTTGAATTCTTGGTTGCAGTGGTTTGTTTTTTGGTAGTTGCTGGGGAACAGCATACATTTTGAATTGTTGGGGTTTAAGATGAGCTGGTATTTATTCAGGAAGGATTCAATGGCCATTAAAGATTTTTGGGTAATTTGTAGTTGTGGTAAGGTGGGTGAGGCACAGATGACAGTGGAGTCATCTGCATATTGTACGATAGTAGCAAGGTTAGGTGCAGTATAAAGATTGTTGGGGAGAACAGAAAAGATGATAGCAAAGTTAGTTGCAGTATGAAAATTGTTAGCGAGGACTGAGAAAAATAGTACACCAAGTATTGATCCTTGTGGGACTCCTCCTGTTACAAGAAGCAGTGAACAGATATAGTCTTGCCACCTGCCTGCCTGTTGTCAATCTGAGAGGTAATACTGAAACCATGAGAGGGTATTATTAGATATGTCAAGGGATGTCAGCTCATGTATGAGCTGGTTGTGGGACACTGTCAAATGCCTTTGACATATCTAAAAAAAACTGAGGAGATCATCTGGCCTTTGTTTTTTAGTTGTTTTATAGTATTGGTGAAGTTACGCAGGGCAGTGGTGGTACTATGGCCTGGTTGAAATCCATGTTGCAAGTTGGCAAGGAGCTTATTGGTTAGTAGGTGTTGCACAAGTTGTGAGTGGATGCATTTCGCTAGGATTTTTGAAAGAGGGGATAGTATGGATATTAGCCTCTAGATGGAGAGTTCTAATGAGGAGCCCCCTTTGTGGAGAAGAATCATATCGCAGATTTTCCACATTTTAGGTATGTATTTCCTCAGAGATGGATCTATTAATTAGAAATGATACAGGGTAACAAATTACATCAGCTGCTACTTTGAGGTATTCATTTGAGAGTTTGTCAGTGGCAAGCATAGTAGGTTTTAATTTGCTCAATAATTTCTTTATTTTTCCAGTTTGCATGGGTTGAAGGGAGAGTGAGTTGAGGGTATCTGATTACAGGTTTAGCATTTTGGTGTGCACTTTTTTTTTTTTTTTTTTTTTTAAGCAAGAATATGAAGTTTATGAATTGCTACCCCTCCGCCTCATTTTGTTCTCCTGTCTTGTCTAAGTATGTTATAGCCAGGGGGTATGAGTTCATTATTTGTGTGGGGTTTAAGACAGGGTTCTGTTAGTACAGCGATGTTAGAAGTATATCGGGATAGGGTAGCATGGAATTATTTTTTTTTTGTTTAAAAGGCTTCTGAGGTTTATGTTAATAAGCAGTAGGTCAGATTTTTGGGGGGTATGCTGATGACTGATGGGTATTAGGTTTAATAGTTGGTTGGGGTCACTTGTGTGCGTTGAATGTGTTTTGTTGGGTGGTATTTGGTCCTGGGTTAGGGTATATGTCCCCACATAAATGGAGGAATGTTTTCTGCGACAAGTTGGGGCGACATGTTTGGTGGATGTTTGGGGGTGTTCTCATGATATATATGGAAAAGTAAATGTAAGTAAATATCTATATGAGAATAGTTCGATGTTGGTGGCATTATAGATTTGGGGTCCAATACTGAAGTTGGTGTGTGCTGTTAGAGGAGGATTTGGGGATGGGAGATTTTATATAGATAACGGAGTGGTAGAGAGGTGTGGTAAGGGTGAGGGCAACAGTTAAAAGTGGAAGGAGTACTATATGACTGATTAGCATGTTTTTGATTATGACTTGGTGTGGGGGTATTGGTGACTAGTGAAGCGGGTGGGAAGATTATAGAGAAATATAAGAAAAAATATAGAGAGAAATTATAAAGAAAACTCTCAAGAGCGTACCCACAGCCTGTGCTTTTTGAATGCGTTGTTGCCATAAGCCAGCCAACAGACCACTTCACTTTCCCCCAGTCAGCTTATAGTAGGAGCCGGCAGCCCTCTATGGTACGGAGGTCAGACACAACCTCCAGTGCTATTCCATTAGCTGGTTCAGGCACAGGAGAATCATACCCTTTAGGTGCAGGAATAAAACACCATCCTCTTACTTTGTCCACTAGTGTAGTTTACAGTAAAAAAAAACAAAAAAACAGACAATTCGCCACACTGCAGACAATCGGGTTATTACCCTGTATAGGGCTGATGTGGTTTCCTCAAACTGTGTTTTACAGTCAGCTAATCTCAGAGACTATGCTCCTATTCAGAATGACTGTGGGGCTATCTTCTCTACAGATCAGTCTATGGCTGCAGATTTTGATGGGGACTCTGATGCAGGTAGTAGTGAACACACAAGAGTCCCATCCAATCTGGTTCTTGAAAAGGTGGTCAACTTCAAAAACATAATCAAGTATTCATCTTCCCATAGATGCTAGGTAGGTTTAGAGATGCAGCTGACTGGAAGTAATCTAGAGCTCGACAAGAGATTTGCACAGTTCATGATCATACTGAGGATGAGCTTCCAAATGTTTCTGGGGTTGTCCTGTTACCGGCCTTAGAAGACGTAACATTGCACATAGTGCGGTGGAGCTTTTCTCCCCAGGCCTCCACTGACAATTAATACTTTTGAATCAGACTTTCCCAGTAAAAAAATGTCAAATAAAATAAAATAAAATAAATGCAAATCCCCTTTGGCTAGGTAACCAGTTCCTAAAAAAGACTATGGGGAAATACAAGGTGTATTCTGTTCCTGAAGTTCTCTTTGCTCCTTTGTTAGCTGACCCAGCTGCAGCTTCTCTCTTAACCGACTACACTTAGTTTTTTCTAACCCTATAAGCTTAGATAAAATTAGCAAGTGGTTAGAATCTCAGTGAAAAAAGGTGGCACAGTCTAGTAATTTTGTCTTTACAATTTTAAATTATCAGGGCTTTACGTGGAAGTGCATTTTGCAATGTGTTTATGGCTTGGATAACTTTGAGGCACCTTTGCCTGCTAAAGAGAAGTGTTACATGAATGAGCATTTCTAATGTGACTCAGGTTTTGAAGTATGCTTTGAGGGATGTCATGGAAGGTAATGGCACAATTTTTACAAATGAAATAATTTATGTTTTATTGAGAAGGTATTACTTGATTATATAACCAATCTTTTTGAGGATTTAAAAAAAAAAAAGTAAAAGATTTTGAATGCTACTTTAAGTTCGGAATTTGTGTTAGGTGCTGCTACTACCTAGATTCTTAAGCAATGGGATGGCAGAGGTAGAGAGTCCCTATTAAAACGACAAAAGTTTGAAAAATCGAACGGCTAAATAGTCAAATATGCAGTTACTCTAAATCGGTTTTGTGGGGGGCTGTGCCCCCCCACTAATTATATATACCAACTCAGATATCGCACTACAGTGAGGAAAGGGCAAAATTTCCAATCTTTACTATACTGCGATCTCAGAAAACTGATCGAGTGGCTGAATATTCAGCTTTTTCGCCATTAGTTTAACTTTCATCGTTCTAACAGGGACACGAGGTAAACTGATGTTTCATATTCCCAGGTTCTTTTACAGCAAGGTGTCTAACATCAAAAGGCAAAACAAACACAAATCTCAGCCTAACAAGGGTCATGGTATCAAGAGGAAATGTCAGGAGGATAATGCTTCCAAAGCAGGGTCTCCTCCCAAAAAAAGATCATTCACCAGCTAAAGAACGAGTATGCCAACACTAAGGACATCCCATCCCTATCTCTTGGCCCTGCTCCCCTCTCCCCCTCTCTCAGGCTTTTGTACAGCCCAGCAGCCTGGTCACAAATAGCCCTAGACAAATGGCTGCTGACAATTCAGAGAAGATACTCCTGGTAGTGAACAGAAAAATCCTCCTACCTTCAGGGGAATCCCCTTGCACCAGCCAGACCAGGTGCATCTTCTCTCTCTCTGGTACTCCTCCATAAGTTGCAACAGGGATTACAGAACCATTTCCTACATCACAAAGGAAAAGGAAAAAAAAATTTGCTCCTTTTGTACCCAAAAAGAAGCCATGATGGAGACCAGCATTAGGCATTCGGTAAGACACATCTTTCTAAAAGTAACCATATTCAAACTGCTCACCCTGCAGTTGGTCCTAAACTTTCTTCCAGCCCTGTTTCATGGTTACTTTAGATCTGAAAGATGCTCATCACAATCCAACTGCTCCTAACTTCAAGTTCAACCCACAAAAGTCCTGTCTCATACTGTCATAAAGAACCTTCTTCCTGGGGCGCATGAAAGACACAGAAAAAAGAAAGTACAGTTGTGTACACTTACCATAAATGTAGATGTTAAGAGTGTTATTCACTGTTGCAGTCCTGGTTATCCTCCCTCCAGCCCCCTAACTTCTCTATACTTTCTATACTTTCTGAATACACTCTAACATCTACATTTATGGTAAGTGTACACAACTGTACTATGTTCTTCGTGTTTATCTTTTGCAGTCGTCACACTTGGGTTGATTCTCAAAGCTGAGGAAGGGTGGAGGCAGTCAAGAAGCATTAGGGCTGGCTAGCAGGCCTTGTAAGACTGCTGTGGCAAATCCAGTTCTGGATTTAGAAAAGATAGGCAAGTGGTAATGCTTGGTGAAAGTGTGTACAGAACTCCAGGTTGAAGCTTCCAGGATGTCCCTGGAAGGGACTCTCCGGAGAAATGCTGTAGAGATTGAGGTAGCCCTAGTGGAATGAGTTTTGATCCTCTGTGGGGTAGGTTTTCCATGGTGTTTGTAGCAGAAATGGATGCAGCGTGCTATCCATTTAGAAATGGTTTGCTATGAAATGGCCTTGCCCTCTGTCCCTGTAGCAAAGCTGGTCAGATTTTTTGAAAGGTTTAGTCCTGTCCAGGTAGAACCTAAGCTGCCTGTGCACGTCCAGGGAGTGCAGGATCCTTTCCCCTTTATTCTGAGGATTAGGGAAAAAGATTGGCAAATGAATGGATTGGTTTAAAGCCACACTAGATACCACCTTGGGCATAAATGATGGGTTAGTCCTGAGAGAAACCCTGTCCGCATGGAAGATAATGAAGGGTTCCACAGCCATAAGGGCCTGCAATTCAGACACTCTTCTTGCTGAAGTGATGGCTAGAAGTAAGGCCGTAAGGAATTTTAACTCTGCTGTAGCAGGTTCAAAGGGAGGAAGCTTGAGCTTCTCCAGTACAAAGTTAAGGCCCCAGGCTGGAGTGGGAGCTCTCCTGGGGGGGGGGGGGGGGGGGTCTTAAATTTTTGACTCCTCTCAGGAACTGTTTGACCAGAGGGTGGGAGAAAAGAGGTGGCTCAGTATTGTAATGAGCTGATATGGCAGAGGCATGAATCTTAACTGAAGAGAAGGGCAGGCCTTTGTGGAGCAGGTCTGTTAGGTAATTTAGGATTTGAAGTAAGTTGGGCACAGTTGTGTCCATTCCCTGAGACCGGCTCCAAGAACAGTGTATTTTCCACTTTTCTGAATAGGTTTTCCTAGTACTAGGCCTCCTTGCCTCAAGGATGACATCCAGCACCTGTTTACTGAGGGTTGCTGGTGAAGTGTTCAGGGGATGAGCCAGGCTGCTAGGTTCAGGGTTTGCAGATGAGGATGCAAAATCTGGCCCTCCTGCTGGGACAGCAGGGAAGGGATCTGAGGCAGCTGCCATGGTGGCACTAATGTCAGACTGCGCAAAAGTGGGTACCAGTGCTGGCGTGGCCAGTCAGGTGCAATCAGAATTGTCCTTGGATTGTCCTGTTTGATCTTTAGTAGAACCTTCAAGATGAGTAGAGGAGGAGGTTTTCCCATGCAAAGGACAGGGCATCCACTTTCCATGCTTGGCTTTGGGAAGTTCTGGTGCAATATTTGCTCAATTGATAGTTCTGTAGGGAAGCAAAGAGGTCCACCTCTGGTGCCCCCCCACATGTGGATCAGAAGCTTGAATGATTTGGGTTCTAGTTTCCACTCGTGTGGGTCCATTAGATTTCTGTTTAAGTCGTCTGCCAGTGAATTTAGTTTGCCTGGCAGGAATTGAGCTTGCAGGTGCACTTGACTGCTCAAGGCTGTGTTCCACAGAGCCATGGCTAACCTGCAGAGTGGGTACGAGTAGGTTCCCCCCTTTGTTTGTGTACCACATAACTGTGGTGTTGCTGGTCTTTATCAATAATTGCCCTGGAAGAATAAGGTATTTGAAGGCTGTCAGTGCATTCTGTACAGCTAACATTTCTTTCAGATTGATATGCAGGTGCATTTGCTTTGGGCTCCATTTGCCTTGAATGCATTTTCCTGCCATGTGAGCCCCCCCATGCATACACTGATGCATATGTTATGGTTTGGGAGGTTGAGTGAAAGGGAGTCCCTTGTTGTGGTAGCAGGCCACTGCCCACCAAAGGAAAACTGTCCTTAGGCAAGGAATGATAGGAATCATTGTTTCCAGGTCCTGAGAATGTTGACACCACAGACTTTTTAAGTACCACTGAAGTTTCCTCATATGCAGTCTTGCATATGGAATTAGTAGAATGCAAGAGGCCGTGAACCCTAGGACTTGCAGTATTTTTCTTGCAGATAGCTGGGTATGGGTGGCTAGTAGATTGAAGTAGTTAAATAAATCTGTTTTTTTGGATTGAGGAATGCCATTTGGGAAGTTGTGTTCACGCTTGCTCCCAGGAATACAATCTTTTGGCTGGGTACCAGATTTGATTTCTTTTCATTGATGGTATACCCCAATGAAGTTAGAAGTCTCTCTAGAAATGTCAGGTGCTGAAGTAGCAATTCCGGACTGTCCGCCTGAATCAGGTAATCGTCCAAGTATGGGTAAATTTGAATTTTTCTCTGCCTGCAATATGCAATGGCTGGAGCTAGGCATTTTGTGAATACCCTGGGCGCAGTATATAAGCCAAAGGGAAGTGCAGAGAAAGTACAGTTGTGTACACTTACCATAAATGTAGATGTTCGAGTGTATCAACTGTTGCAGTCATTACATTTGGGTAATCTGCTAGCAGGTTGCCCTCAGTCACGCTGATTAACAAAGTCTTGGGTCCTGCATCAGTTGCTGTCCCTTCTTCCATGACGTCAGGTCATCAGGGGTATAAAACATGCAGCAGATGCCATTACATCAGTTTTTTTTGCCCCAGATGTCAGGTGCCCCCCTAATGGGAAGCAATTAAACATAAAAGCACAAAGATATACCGCCAACAAGAAAGCAAATACACTAAAAGGCTTTTAAGCATAGTAAAGGAGAGTAGAGGTACAGCCAAAAGAAGTTAAAGGGCTGGAGGGAGGGTAACCAGAACTGCAACAGTGAATACACTCGAACAACTACATTTATGGTAAGTGTACACAACTGTACTATGTTCTTCATGTTTCACTGTTGCAGTCATTACATTTGGGTAGATTCCCAAAGCTATGGTTGGGAGGAAGAGTTTAGTTAGCATTAGGGCCAGCTATAAGGCCCTGCAAGACTGCAGTGGCAAAGCCAGCTCTGGATTTAGAGAAAATTGGCAAATGATAATGCTTGGTGAAAGTATGTACAGAACTCCAGGTAGCAGCTTCTGGGATGTCCCTGGTAGGGACACCTCTGAGAAAGGCTGTAGAGATAGATTCAGCCCTGGTGGAGTGAGGTCTGATCCCCTGGGGGATAGGTTTTCCATGGTGCTTATAGCAGAAATGAATGCAATGGCTTATCCATTTAGAAATGGTTTGCTTTGAAATAGCCTTCCCCTCTGCCCCTGCAGCAAATGCTACCAGTTGTTCAAATTTCCCTTGAGGCTTAGTCCTGTCCAAGTAGAATCTAAGTTGTCTGTACACATCTAAGGAATGCAGTATCCATTCCCCTTTATTCTGTGGAGTGGGAAAGAAGGTTGGCAAATGAATGGACTGATTAAGTGCCACACTGGATACCACCTTGGGCATGAAGGATGGACTGGTTCTGAGTGACACCCTGTCCGCATGAAAGATGATGAAAGGCTCTACTGCGATAAGGGCCTGTAATTCAGATACCCTTCTAGCTGAAGTGATTGCTAAAAGGAAAGCTGTTTTCCAAGAAAGAAATTTTTAAGTCTGCAGTAGCAGCTGGCTCGAAAGGAGGTAGAGTTTCCTCCAAGACAAAGTTAAAGTCCCAGGCTGGGGATGGAGCTCTCCTGGGTGGTCTCAAATTTTTGGCTCCTCTGAGGAACTGCTTCAGCAGTGGATGAGAGTAGAGGGGAGGTTCTGTGTTATAATGAGCTGAAATGGCTGAGGCGTGGATTTTAATGGAGGAAAAGACAGGCCCTTGTGAAGCATCTCAGTTAAGAATTGTAAAATCTGAGGTAAATTGGGCGCTGCTGTGCTCATCCCTTGAGATTGGTTCCAGGCACAGAATCTTTTTTATTTTTCAGTATAAGATTTTCTAATACTAGGCCTCCTTGCCTCTAAAATTATATCCATCACAGGTTTGCTGAGGGATGGTAAAGGAGAGATTAAGTAATTAGCCAGGCTTCAAGGTTCCGTGTTGGAAGCTGAGGGTGCAGAATCTGGTTCACCTGCTGAGACAGCAGGGAAGGAGTCTGAGACAGGTGCCATGGAGATAACCGTGACACAGTGCGCAGGAGGGGGTACCAGTGTTGGCACGGCCAGTCTGGAGCAATCAAAATCATCCTTGGTTTGTCCTGTTGGACTTTTAGTAGTACTTTGGAGAGCAGAGGCAGAGGGGGAAAGGCATAGACTGATAGGTTTTTCCAGCTGAAGGACAAAGCATCCACTTTCCAGGCTTGGTTGTGGGGAGCCCTTGTGCAAAATTTGTCCAATTGGTAGTTCTGGGGAGAGGTAAACAGGTCTATATCTGGGCTCCCCCATTTGCTTGTCAACATGTTGAAAATCCTTGGTTCCAGTTTCTACTCATGTGGGTCCATGAGGTTTTTTTTAGTCCATCTGCCAGTGTATTTAATTTTCCTGGCAGGAACTGAGCTTGTAGGTGCACTTGGTAGCTCAAGTCTGCGTTCCACAATGCCATGGCTAGTCTGCAGCGGAGGTAAGAAGGTGTACCCCCCCCTGCTTGTTTATGTACCACATAACAGTGGTGTTGTCCGTCTTTACCATTAGTTGTCATGGAAGAATGTGGTCCTTGAAGGCTGTCAGAGCATTCTGTACAGCTAACATTTCTTTTTGATTGATATGCAGGTGCATTTGACTTGGGTTCCATTTGCCCTGAATTCACTTCCCTGCCAGGTGAGCCCCCCATGCATAGTCTAATGCATCTGTTAGGGTTTGGGCGGCAGGGAGTGGTGTGAAAGGTAGTCCCTTGTTTTGGTGGCAGGCCTCTGCCCACCAAAGGAACTCCAGGCGTAGGCAAGGTATGATAGGAATCATTGTTTCTAGGTTTTGAGAGTGTTGACACCACAGGCTTTTTAGATACCACTGTAGTTTCCTCGTATGCAGTCTTGCATATGGAATTAGAAGAATGCAGGAGGCCATGAACCCCAAGGCTTGCAGTATTTGTCTTGCAGATAGCACGGTTTTTGTGGCAACTTGTTTGAAGTAAGTTGTCAAATGAATTTGTTTTTCTGGCGTGAGGTAAGCCATCTGGGAAGTTGTATTCAAGCTTGCTCCCAAGAATATAATTTGTTGGCAGGGTACCAGTTGTGATTTCCTTTCATTTATGGGGTACCCCAGACAAGTTAGAACCCTTTTACAATGGCCAGATGATTCAAATGTATGTCCTGGCTTTCTGCCCGAATTAGACAATCATCCAGGTATGGGTATATTTGAATATTTCTTTGCCTGCAAAATGCAATAACTGGAGCTAGGCACTTTGTGAATACCCTGGACGCAGTAGATAAGCCAAAGGGCAGTGCAGAGAACTGACAGTGCGTGTAGCCTGCTTTGAAGTGTAGGCATCTTCTGCAAGATTCCCTGATTGGGATGTGCAGGTATGCTTCTTTTAAATCTAGTGTTTCCAAACAGGCATCTTTGCCTAGCATAGGAAGTAATTGGTGAAGAGTCCGCATCTTGAATTTTGGAATCTCCAAAAAGGTGTTTAGAGTAGACAGGTCCAGGACAGGACACCATGAATTGTCTTTCCGGGTACCAGGAAAAGTCTAGAGTAGAAACCTTGTCCCTTTTCCTCTTCTGGTACCAGTTGAATAGCCCCCATGCTTAAGAGAGAAAGTACTTGTTTTTGTGCCTCTGCCCACTGATTTGGGGGTACATCCGGCCATCCACTTGGTGTTGGCAACGTTTGGAAGTGAAATCTGTATCCCTGGGACACTACATTTAAAACCCATTTGTCCTGGGTAATGAGTTCCCAATTCTTTGCATGAAGAGCAATCTTTCCCCCCAAAGGGGCAGTCAGATAAGTGCTTGGAAATTTTAAAAGGAAGTCATTGAGACAGTTTACCATAGGTTGGAGTCTTATTCCCAGACTTGGAAGTGGAGGCCCCCCCACTGCTTAGTTCTGCGAGTCCCCTGGGACAGAAACCTGGGGTTTTTGCTGTTTCTGGGTTTGACTTGAGAAGACCTGGAAGGGGCTGGAAAGGACCAATTTTTAGAGGGCCAGTCCCTACTAAATCTAGGATGCTGAACTTGTAAAAAATCTTTAACAGTTTGCATAGATTTAGCTTTATCTTCCATCTTTTTAAGAACTTCTTCAGCCTTGTTGCCAAACAGGCAGTCCTGATTTAAAGGAGCATCCAACAATTTAGCTTCAACATGATCATGCAAAGATTGCTCCTTAAGCCAAGCATGCCTTCTGAGCACAGACCCAGTAACAGCAGGCCTACAAGAGGCCTCGAATGAATCAAAACCACATTGCAAAGTATTTTTTCCTATTTGTTCAGCAGAATGCATTAAATCCTGTAATTCTTTATTTTCCACAGTCAGGAATCAACATCATTTTCTGTTTAAGCAGTCCAATAACATGTTGCTGATATTTTAACATATGAAACTGGCAATTTAAAGCCCTAGTGGCCAAGGTTGCAGAAATGTAAACCCTCTTACCCCATCTATCCAGCGCCCTGGAGTCTCTATCAGAAGGGGTAGGAGTTTTAGTAGTAGAAGCCTTATTGTCTTTGGGCCCCTGTGAAATAGTCTCTGGATTTGCAATAGGATTTTTGAAAACAAACTTGTGGGACTCGGGGACCCTGTAGTATTGGTCAGGTTTTCTGGGAGCAGGAGGCAGGGAATCAGGAGCCAAACTAGATTCCGAGAAAGCATCAACAGCAATGTCCAGTACAGGAGGAATAGCTAAAGGCCTATGCTGAGGTACGAGAAGGAAATCCCTAAGCCTCTTTTTTGAATCAGAATAATCCTGGCTTTCCCAGTGGAAATGCTCCCTTAGAGAATGTAAGGTTTCCCCAAATGAAAAATCCTCAGGAGGGGAAGCAGAGGGAATAGAGTCCTCTGCATCAGAATCCTCCTAAGTAGGTAAGGACAAATCCAGGTCATCAGAAGAGTCAGAAAAAACAGAATCCTGATCAGAAAACTCATAATCAATCTCAATCCTAGGCCTCTTAGAAGGGGGTGTGGGGGGGTGTGGCTACCCCTGATTAGAGTTATTAGATCTTCAACAATTCTGATTTGTTTTTCAGGCATTGAGGCCTGAGCATGTGGCCTGGGCGTTGTTTTTTTTAGACATGGATCGAGAGTTAGGCCTAAGTAATGAAGGAGGCGTCAATTTAATATGCAAGTCCGTAGGCCTGAATACACCCTCAGATGCCGGTGCCTGCACAGCGGCTCTGGACCCATCCAAGGTAGAGACATCCGCGGGTTCCATAGTTGAAGCATCTCACGGCATACCGGACTCCGAATGGGTCTCAGTAGAGACCTGTGAATCAGCGGGTATCAGGGGCTGTGAAAGTACCTCACTGAGTACCGGCGAAATGGTGACTGGCTTAGGAGAAGCGTCGTCTGCAGTTTTGGACCTCGGCTGCCTGTCTCTATCTTTATCTTTGTGTTTTTTCGGAATCCCGGTAGTCGGATGGCTAACCAACGACATTTCTGGATAATTAAACCGAGAACCGAAATATTTAGAGGCAAAAATGTACAGACGACGGACATTGCGCCGATTAAATAAAAGCACAAAACTGACAGCAAGGTACATCATGGTCAGGGCCTAGGCAAGGAATACAGTTGTTGCGTCTTTTGGCTTTTCCCGGTTAGGGGTCGCCACAGCAGAACTCCGGTCCACTAATGATTGGTAGTTGATTTTTACGTGCCAAGTTACCAGCCCTGACGCACAACCTTCAACAAAGGTACGCCCATTCGCGCATGTCTTCACGCAGAAGATGCTCTAGCTGAGAACAGAACCGGACAGCATCTTACTGTGAGGCGACAACCAAGGAATGCAGTACGAATGAAAATCTTTATGAGGTAATGCAATTATTAATTAACCTTTACTGACATCGGTAAGGAGCAAGAAAAAGTTTCCCCAGTGGGGTACTTGGCTTTAGTTGAAGACTTTGGTTCTGAAACTCAAACGAAAATTTCAGGAGTCGGCTGACCTGCACTTGCGAACTGCTTCTGCTTTGGGCACTCATGGCAAGAAAGACTGATGTAATGTCGTCAGCTGCATGTTTTATACCCCTGATGACCTGATGTCATGGAAGAAGGGACAGCAACCGACGCAGGACCCAAGACTTTGTTAATCAGACTGACAGAGGGCAACCTACAAGCAGATTACCCAAATGTAATGACTGCAACAGTGAAACACAAAACATCTGGTAGTGCATAGAGCCTGCTCTGAAACAGATATATCCTGCAAGATTCCCTTATGGGGATGTGCAGATAAGCTTCTTTTAATTCTAGGGTGGCTAGCCAGGAGTCCTTGGCTAGCATAGGAAGCAGCTGTTGGAGCGTAAGCATTTTGAATCTTGGAACCACCAGAAAGGTGTTGAGAATAGACAGATCCAGGGTAGGGCGCCAAGAGTTTTCTTTTCTGGGTACCAGAAACAGTCTGGAGTAAAAACCTTGTCTCCTTTGCTCTACTGGGACAAGTTGAATAGCCTTGATACTGAGAAGAGAAAGTACTTGCTTTTGGGCCTCTGCCCACTGGTTTGGGGGGAGGTCTGGCCATCCGCTTGGGGATGGCAGTGAGTGGAAGTAGAATCTGTATCCCTCGGATACAAATGTTCAAGACCAATCTGTCCTGGGTAATGTACTCCCAGTTTTTTGCGTGCAGGGCTAGTTTTCCTCCTAAGGGTGACTAAGGGTGCAAGTACTTGGGCAAGACTTGGAAGGATGAAGGACAAGTCATTGTGAACTTTTTCCATGGGATGGTGGCTTATTACTCCCTGATTTTGAGGTGGGAACACTCCATTGTTTAGATCTGTGCATACCCTGAGACTACAGTCTTGGTGGGCTGCTGCCCCTGGGTTTGGACTGAGAAGGTCTGCGAGGGACTGGGAAAGACCAGTTTTTAGAAGGCCAATGCCTACTGAATCTAGGTGGCTGTACCTGTAGGAAATCTTTAACAGTTTGCATAGATTTAGCTTTTTCCTCCATCTTTCTGAGGACTACTTCTGCTTTAGTGCCAAACAGACATTTCTTGGTTTAATGGAGCATCTAGTAATTTTGCTTTGACATGGTCTGGCAACATCTGTTCCTTAAGCCAAGCATGCCTTCTAAGAACAGACCCAGTGACAGCAGCCCTGCAAGATGCTTCTAAGGCATCAAAACCACATTGCAAACTATGTTTTCCAACTTGGTTAGCAGAATGCATGAAATGTTGTAAATCTTTATGTTCTACACAATCAGGAATCAACATAATTTTTTGTTTAATTAGTTCCATAACATGTTGCTGATACTTTAACATGTTAAACTGGCAATTTAAAGCCCTGATGGTAAGAGTAGCAGAGGTGTATACCTTCTTACCTCATGTCAAAAGCCCTAGAATCCCTGTCCGAAGGGGTAGGGTTTTTAGCTGTAGTAGACTTAATGCCTTTAGGTGCCTGGGAAATGTCTCTGGATCCGCAGTAGGATTCTTAAATAGGAATTTGAGAGAGTCAGGTACTCTGTAGTACCTGTCAGGTTTCCTGGGAGCTGGTGGCGAAGTATCAGGTTAAGACTGGATTCCATGAAGACATCATCTACAATTTCCAGAACAGGAGGGGATAGCTAGAGGCCTGTGCTGAGGCAAGTTTAAAGATTCCCTGAGTCTCTTTTTGGACTATGGGTAGTCCTGGCACTCCCAGCGGAAATGCTCTCTGAGGGTATGCAGGGTTTCACCAAAAGAAAAATCCTCTGGTGGGGAAGCAGAAAGAATGGAACCCTCTGCATCAGAATCCTCATAGGTAGATAAAGGTATGTCCTGGTAATCAGAAGGGTCAGAGTCATCGGACTCATGATCTGAAGAATCAGAAGGAAAATCAGTTCTTGGTCTTTTAGAGGGGGAAGGCTGGCTTCCCCTAATTAAGGTAATACGGTCTTCAGCCATTCTAAGCATTTGTTTTTATGGCATGGGGCCCTGAGAATGTTCTTTGGTAGTCGGTTTCCTAGGCGCAGTGCGAACTCTGGGCCTGAGAAATTTGGTATTTTTGGTTTGAAACAACGTAGTCCGTTTAATATTAACATCAGAAGGCCTGAATACACCCTCAGAAGCCGGTGCCTGCACAGCGGCTCTGGACCCATCCAAGGTTAGCATCCGCAGGTTCCATAGCCGAAGCAGCAGCTCGCAGCATACAGGACTCCGAATGGGTCTCAGTAGAGGCCTGTGAATCTGTAGAAGTGGATACCAGGGGCTTTGAAAGCACCCGAGTACCGGGGGACTGGCAACTAGCTTAACGGAAGTGTCGTCGGCAGGTTTGGACCTATGCAGTCTGTCTCTATCCTTATGTTTTTTCGGAAGCTCAGTAGTTGGATGGCTTAATCAAAGCCATTTTGGAATACGGAGCACGAGAGCCAAAGAACTTGGCAACAAAAATAGCCCGACGACAAAAAGTTTGGTCGTTGAACAAGGCACAAAACCAACAGCTAGGAACATCGCGTTCTGGGCCTAAACAGGTGACGCAGTAAGAATGACAATCTCTGAGAGATATTTGCTTTCCTCAGGCAAGCTTCTGGAGCATTCCTCCCCGGGCCTCCGCTGAAAACAGGATCTGTGGAACCTAGTCGGACTTTCCTGGTCAACAAATGTTAAATAAATAAATAAATAAAAATAAAAAAGACCATTATTAATTTTTTTCTAACATCAGTCAGAGCAAGAAAAAAGGATCCCCCAACAGGGTATTTATATTTTGGAAGACTTCAGGTCTGAAACTCAAAAAACAAAAATTTCAGGAAGTGGCCGACCGGCACTTGCGAACTGCTTCTGCTTCAGGCTCCGCTTGGCAAGAAAAGCAGATGTAGTGGCATCGGCTGCATGTTTTATACCCCTGACAACCTGACATCACGGAAAAAGCGACAGCATCCAATGCAGAAATCCCAAGACTCTGGTATTCGGGCTGACTGAGGGCTACCTGCAGGCAGATAACCAAAGTGTGATGACTGCAAAAGTGAAACACGAAGAACATCGATCCTTCTACCAGAAGCCACATTCCTAGACTTTTCAGAACATTTTCAGAGATTTCTCTCTTTTAGAAACTGCCTCCTCAAGAGGCTTTCTTAAATTCTAGGTCTCACAGCAATGATACTCATGATACTGGCCAAGGCTCTTGCCACCCCCATAGTGCCTTTTTTAGGCAAGGCTCAAAAGACAAACCCACCACCAAAAATAGCACAAGTAACAAAAAACTGAGGCTAATGCTACTCAATGCCAGAAGTCTAAACCTCAAAATGCATGCATTCGAGGCACTTCCTGGTTTAAGGCTCCAGAGAGCGAGCACCCCAGCACTACCAGGCTACAACTCATACCCTACATTTCAGCCACAGAACCTGGACCGAAATAGAAAAGGCGGGGGTGTATCCATATTCATCAAGGATACCCACACCTCTAGGTTGGTGGCACAGCATGATGCTTCAGAGATCATCCACGTGCAACTAACAATGGGCAAAACTGCAATTCAAGTTGTAGCTTGCTACAGATCACCCACCATGTCCCAGGACCCCCATTCCATGTTTCTGGAAACACTGGGAAACATAAATGCCCTACCAAACACCCTAATATTGGGTGATTTCAATTACCCAAACATTAAGTGGGATAACTACTCAAGTACTAACTCTTGCCCAACATTTCCTAGAATTTATAAACTCAAATGCCCTGGATCAATTGGTCAACACCCCCACCAAAGGTGACAACATATTGGACCTGGTCATCACCAACATGGGCGACCGGTGTTTCACACAAGAGGTCAACCACTTGCTGGTTAGATCTGACCATAAACTAATCACTCTGGAAATCCACATTCCGCCCGCACCCCCAGTCAAGGAAACCATCGTGAAAAATTTTTCAAAAGCAAACTTCACGTTACTTAAGATTGAGGTAGAAAGTTTCAAAACCCCCATGCTAAAGGAAAACACTGTCCAAAGTTTCAAAACCCCCATGCTAAAGGAAAACACTGTCCAAACTGCAAAATCCTTTACAATGCACTCTAAGGGCACCTACAAGAATACATGGATCGTGCTATCCCAAGCAAAACCAAGACTCACTCCTCCAAGAAAAGGGAACCAGTCTGGTGGACCCCTTTAGATAAACAAGCTCTACAATAAGAGGAGAAAACTATTACAGAAGAGTAAAATCCCAAGAAGGAAAGACATCCCTGATCAATATCAGCAAAAAACTACGATCCCTCATAAAATCATCCAAGGCTAGCTTTGAAAGAACAATTGCCAAGGACTCCAAACATAACCACAATGCATTCTTTAGCTATGCCAAGAATCTAAGTGGCTATTTTCAGATCTGCTCCGAGTTATTACAGAATGGCACAAAATACACTGAACCAACCGATATCGCCAACATCCTGGCAGACAGGTTCAGTGCAAACTTTACCCACCTCTCAACCTCAAAAGGGCCCTTAACCATACCAGAAGAATGGAGAGCCCCTGAAATCACAGACACTCAGGTTAAAACAGCCCTCTCCAAAGCCAAAAACACAGCATCAATGGGACCAGATGGTGTCCCAGGCTGTGTCCTACACGAGCTCAAAGATGAACTAACCCCTCACCTAAACACACTGTTCAAACTCAGCCTCTCCACAGGCTACATACCCATAGAGTGGTGCACAGCAATGGTTATTCTGCTCCACAAAGGTGGAGCCACAAAAGACCCCAGTAACTATTGCCCTATAAGCCTGACCAGCTTGGTCTGCAAGGCTATAGAACTCATTAACATTGGGAACCTGCAAACACTGGACTCTACCCAGTTCGGCTTTGTTAAGGGCAGATCATGCCTCCTAAACTTGGTGGACTTCTTTGAGACAGTTACCAAGGCTACAGATGAGGGAAAGGTGGTCCACACAGCCTACCTAGACCTCGCAAAGGCCTTCGACACCATTCGCCATTCTGGTATTATAGACAAGCTCACCAGCCTGAACATAAACCCCTACGTCATGAGATGGGTTGCCAACTGGCTCACAGACAGAACCCACATGGTAACAGTTGCAGGAGCCATGTCCGAATCTAAACCAGTTACAAGTGGCATTTCCCAGGGCTCAGTCCTAGGACCCCTCCTGTTTGGCGCATGCTTCTCAGTGGTACAGGCAAGCACAGGAGGACTATGGCTGACCAAGTTCACAGACGACTGCAAACTAGGGGCTAAAATTGACTCTCTGGCTGACACACATCCTCCAAAACGGTCTCCCTGACAGAGATACCTGGTGTCAAAATCATGGCCTAACGCTAAATGCCAGAATGTGCACAGTCGTCCCCTTTGGAAAAAACAAAGTACCCACAAACTACCACATAGGTGGTAGTCCCCTAAATACAGAAGACGTAATAAGGGATCTGGGGACCCAAGTAGATAGTAATCTCTTCTTTGATAATCACATTGCCAATGTGGTTAGAAAATCCTTCTATGTGGCCCACCTAATCATAAAAGGGTTCGCATCCAGATCAAGAGAGGTCACTGTGCCCCTCTACTCATCACTCAACAGACCCATCATAGAGTACAACGCCCCATTTGGGATGTATCTTACAATACACCTGCAACAGCTGGAAAGGCCTCAGATGTACCTCACCAAAAGGATCACTGGCCTCAAACAGATGCCCTACGCAGCTCGACCTGACATACAAGGCCATGTCCAACCCAGAATTGATGGACATGTTCCACCTAAAGAAAAAGTACAGTTTTGTACCTACCATAAATGTAGATGTTCGAAGATCCACATTGCTGCAGTCATAACCTGTGGGTAGTCCGCTGTCCTCGGTCGGCCCGAATACCAAAGTATTAGGCTGGCGTCGGTCATGGGCGCTCAGATCTGACGTCAGTGCGTCCCGGTATTAAAGCGCATGACCGACGTCATATCCTCAGTCTTTTCTTGCCCCAGATGTCAGAAGGCCCAAAAGAAAGGCCACAGCCTAAAATAGAAAAACCTCCAAAACCCATGTACAAACAATATCTACAACCTAAACAAACAAACACTCCAAACTACAGAGGGAAAGGAGGGAGGGTAAATTGGACTGCAGCAATGTGGATCTTCGAACATCTACATTTATGGTAGGTACAAAACTGTACTATGTTCTTCATCTCACATTGCTGCAGTCATAACCTGTGGGTAGAATCCCAAAGCAAAAGTGAAGGGAGGTTGGCCAAATCATAAAGTATTGGGGGCTGCTAATAAGCCCTGCAAGACTGCAGTGGCAAACCCAGCCCTAGACTTGGAATAAAGAGGGAGATGGTAATGTTTAGAAAAAGTGTGCACTGAACTCCAAGTAGCTGCTTCCAAAATATCTTTGGTAGCTACTCCCCTCAAAAAAGCAGTAGAAGTGGCAGTAGCCCTAGTGGAATGAGGTCTGATTCCAACCGGAATCTCCTTACCATGATGAGAATAACAAAAGGTAATACAATGACCAATCCACTTAGAAATAGTTTGTTTAGAAATAGGTTTCCCCTGAGAGCTCAAAGCAAAAGAAACAAATAACTGTTGAGACTGTCTGAAACTTTTAGTCCTGCTCAAATAATAACGCAACTGCCTGTGAATATCCAAAGTGTGCAAAATTTTCTCCCCTTTATTTTGGGGATCAGCATAAAAAGTAGGCAAATGAATAGATTGGTTCAGGGCCACATTTGAAACCACTTTAGGCATAAAAGTAAGGTTAGTACGCAAAGATACCCTATCCTTATGAAAAATCAGGAAGGGCTCAACTGCCATGAGAGCCTGTAATTCAGATACCCTTCTAGCAGACGTAATGGCCAACAAAAAAGCAGTCTTCCAAGACAAAAACTTTAACTCAGACGTAGCTGCAGGTTCAAAAGGAGGTAAAGTAAGTTTTTCCAACACAATATTGAGATCCCAGGAAGGAGTAGGAGCTCTACGTGGGGGTCTTATGTTCTTTGCCCCTCTAAGGAATTGTTTAAACAAAGGATGAGAGAATAATGGTGGGTCACAGTCATAGTGAGCAGAAATTGCTGCAGCATGAACTTTTAGAGAGGAGAAAGACAAACCTTTGTCTAATAATTCTGTAAGATATTGAAGAGAAACACTCAAATTAGGCCCGGAAACATCAAAACTCCTTGCTGTGCTCCAAATAAAAAATCTCCTCCATTTATCAGCATAAACTTTCCTTGTACTAGGCCTTCTGGCCTCCAAAATAACATCCAAAACTTGTTGAGGAAGCTTCGACCCTTCAGGTTCTAGAACAGAATATGCCAGGCTGTTAGATGCAGGGACTGAATCCTGACATTGAGGAAATGATTGCCTGCCTGGGGCAAAAGGTGTGGAATTGAAGGCAAAGGCCAAGGAGGCTCCCGTACTAAACTCCTCAGCAGAGGGTACCAGTGCTGTCGAGGCCAATCTGGAGCTATTAGAATCATGGAGGGCTTGTCTTGTCTGACCTTCAAGAGCACCTTGGGAAGGAGAGGCAGAGGAGGAAAGGCATAGACGTGAAGATTGCTCCAACTGAATGATAGAGCATCCACTTTCCAAGCTGTGGGATGAAACATCTTTGTGCAAAACTTTGGCAACTGGAAATTCAGTGGAGAAGCGAACAGATCTATGTCTGGAGTCCCCCATATCACTGTCAACTGTCGAAATACATGAGGATCCAACTTCCACTCATGGGGATCCACCATCTGTCTGCTCAAAACATCTGCTAAGGAGTTCTGTGCTCCTGGCAGAAACCTTGCCTGAAGAGTGAGGTGCATACTGAGAGCAGTCTCCCACAGAATCATAGCTTGTCTGCAAAGAGGGTAGAATGGGTTCCCCTTGCTTGTTGATGTACCACATGACAGTTGTGTTGTCTGTTTGAATCAACACTTGTCCCGGGTGAAGTAAATCCTTGAAAGCCATCAATGCAAATTGGACTGCTAACATCTCCTTCAAGTTGATATGTAAATGTAGAAGTCTGGCAGGCCAAGTGTCTTGAACCCACTTTCCATTGAGGTGTGCTCCCCAAGCCTTGTCCGAGGCATCTGTCGTTAAGATCTGACTCGCCTCTGGTCGGGTCACAGAGAGTCCCTTGTTTAGGTGACATTCCTGAGCCCACCACAAAAATTCCTTTTGAATGCAAGGTATTATTTGAATGACAGTGTCCAGATCGTGGCAGTGTTGTGTCCATACATTTTTGAGATACCATTGTAGCTTCCTCATATGCAGTTTGGCATTGGGAAGCACCAGAATACAAGATGCCATGAACCCCAAGGCTTGAAGGACTGTCCTTGCAGTCAGCCTGGACCTTAGAGACAATTGCTGGAAGTAAAGAGTAAGGTTTCTTTGCTTGTCCGGGGTCAAAAAAGCCATCTGGGAAGCTGAATTCAGTCTCACACCCAGAAAGCACATTTCCTGAGAGGGTACTAGACTGGACTTTGTTTCGTTCACAGAATACCCTAGGCACCTTAACACTGCCATAACATACTGTAGATGATGAAGAAGCTTGTTTTCGTCTTGAGCAAGAATCAGGCAATCGTCCAAATAAGGATAAATTTGTATTCCTCTTAACCTTAAGAAGGCTATCACCGGGGCCAGAACCTTTGTGAACACCCTGGGCAGTAGATAAGCCAAAGGGCAATGCAGAGAACTGATAATGTAAAGTCCCAGCCAGCGCAGGAATCTCCTGCAACTGGGTCTGATAGGAACATGAAGATAAGCCTCTTTGAGATCCAGAGTTACCATCCAGTGGTCTTTGCCCAACAGAGGCAGAAGTTGTTGCAACGTCAACATTTTGAATTTTGGAATGTCCAGGTATGTGTTGAGGATAGATAAATCCAAAATTGGTCTCCAAGTGTTTCCTTTCTTTGGTACAAGAAACAGGCGAGAATAAAATCCTAGGCCCACTTCTGACAAAGGGACCTGCTGTATAGCCCCCATTTGAAGAAGTAAAGAAATCTGTTTGTGAGCCTCTACTCTTTGCTGAGGAGGAACGTCTGGCATGCCTTTGAAAGGAGGCAATGTGTGGAAATAAAACTTGTAGCCTCGGTTTATAATGTCCAGTACCCATTTGTCCTGGGTGACTAAAAGCCAGTTTTGCTTGAAAAGTGCTAACTTTCCTCCCAAAGGAGCTGCCAGACAGGAGGGATCTGGCAGCTGAAGATGCAGGTCATTGGGCCTGTTTACGAAAGGACTGGCCCCTGCCCTCACTTGTAGATGGTGCAGGGGAACTCCACGTTCTAGGCCTGAAAGAACCCTGAGCTCTGCCCCTACCACGTCTAAATCTGCCCCTAGACTGTAAATCAGAAGAAGGGTAAGCCCATCCCTTAGTAGGCCAATTTCTGCTAAACTTAGGGGGCTGCACCTGCAAAAAATCTTTAACAGTCTGCATAGACTTAGCCTTGTCTTCCATTTTCTTTAAAACAGACTCCACAGGAGGACCAAACAAAACTTCTGACTGTAAAGGAGCATCCAAAATTCTAGCTTTAACATGCTCTGACAAACTCTGATCCTTAAGCCAGGCGTGCCTGCGAAGAACTGATCCAGTGGCAGCCACCCTGGAAGAAGCCTGTAAAGCATCGAAACCACACTGCAAGGAATGCTTACCCACCTGATCAGAGGCATGAACCAACTCCTGTAATTCTTTACACTCTATGCCCTCTGCTAAAGCATCTACCTTAGATTTTAATTGAGTAAGGAGAAAATTCTGGTACTTTAACATATGAAACTGGCAATTCAAAGCCCTCATTGCTAGAGTGGAGGAGGTGTACACTTTTTTTACCCCACCTATCCAAAGCTCTAGATTCTTTATCCATAGGAACTGGATTCTTTACAACAGAAGCCCTGACTCCCTTAGGTCCCTGACTAATAGTTTCTGGATCAGCCCTTGGGCTCTTATACAGATATTTATGAGCCTCAGGCACCCTGTAATACGTATCAGGTTTAACTGGGCAGGAGGCAAAGAGTCTGGATTAAGGGAAGCCTTAGAGAAAACATCCTGAACAACATCCAAAACAGGAGGTATAGCTAAGGGCGATGTTGAGGCAAAACAAAAATTCCCTAAGCCTCTTTCGAATCCGAGAAATCCTGACCTTCCCATTTAAAATGCTCCCTCATAGAATGCAAGGTTTCTGAGAAGGAAAAATCCTCTGGAGGAGAAGCAGAAGGACTGGAATCCTCTGCGTCGAATCTGAATAAGGAGGAAAATCCTGAGTGTCTTCAGCCGAAGACTCTGAGTAATCTGAAACCTGTTCCAAACTTCCCACTTCTGGCTCCACCCTAGGCCTCTTATCTGGAGGGGGCATAGAACCCCTGATTAAGGAAATTAAATCTTCTGCCATTTTAAGCATGTGTTTTTTAGGCACAGAGCCTGCAGAACTAGGACTGACACCTGAGGAGGGCAAACCAGGCCTGCCCTTAGAAGGTACCTTAGAGACTGAAGGAGAAGGCCTAACCACCTTAGGCAAAGAAGGGAGTACAGCAACCTGAGAGGCCCCTTCAGCCTGACCTGACTCCTGTGAGGCCACATCTTGCAAAATTAAAGTCTCCCCCTGAGACTCAGCTGAAACCTCGGCTGGATCTACAGCTTCCAGCGTAGTTTCAGAAGAACCGGCGTCCGGAACGGACGACTCATCCTGCTTGGACCTTAACGACTTATCCTTGCGCTTCTTAGCAGAAGCGGGCGTCGGAGGGTCCGACGGCATATTGTAATTACACCGCTTCCCAAAGACAAGCCTAGTGCAATCTAACCTACGTTTAATGGTGCGCTTATTAAACCTAGCACAAAAGCGACACCCGACTACGTCGTGCTCAGGCCCCAAACAAGGAATACAAAGAGAGTGGTAATCCCTATGCGGTATTTGTTTCCCACAAGAAATACAATTATTCACTTTTTCTGACATCCGGAATTAACTGAGGCAAGAAAAAACAAAAATATTCCCCAACGGGGTACTTAGCCCAACTTGGTTTCGGTCTGAAACTCGAAATACGAAAATTTCAGAACGCCGAACGGCACTTGCAAACGCTGCTTCTGCTTCGGACCATGCGGCAAAAAAGACTGAGGATATGACGTCGGTCATGCGCTTTAATACCGGGACGCACTGACGTCAGATCTGAGCGCCCATGACCGACGCCAGCCTAATACTTTGGTATTCGGGCCGACCAAGGACAGCGGACTACCCACAGGTTATGACTGCAGCAATGTGAGATGAAGAACATCCATATCCCCTTGAGCCACATGCTCTAGGGACCTAAACCTCACCACAGCAATAAATAAGACATGCTGGAGGGATAGATTCCTGTCCCAGAGACTTCCCATGCTTTGGAACAAGATTCCAATCTACATTAGGCAGAGCTCCTCGCTAACATGCTTCAAGAGAAACCTTGAGTGGATGGGAAACAAAGTTCACCCCGGGGATCACTTCAGTGGCTCTGCTGGACAGAAGCACAGGGAACTAATCTAAAGGTGACGGTGAAAGCCAACACATTCTGGCTAGGCTTATAAAGGTCTTCGGGCAGATAGCCTAGTACCTACCTATGAACCTGTGAACCACTGGCAAGACTCCACATGATAAAGATACAGTGGTTATTAAAAACTGTTAGCACCAACATCTACATTCCTTAGATTCAATCAGTGTTGAAATTTGTGAAATGAGAGTCACAGCAGTAGAGGGCTCAGATGTCTATAAATCCACATCTACCCTTCTACCTCCAGACCCCAGTTCAATCAGTCCAGATGGACTTGCTAGATTTGCCATGGGGAGCAATGTCCAGAGAAATTCAAGTGCAAGGCTAGTGTGTCTTTCAGATGATGCAAAGCACATAAATGCCACAGAAATGTTAGTGATTTGGGCCTTAAAAGTTCACCACTTTTGGTCATGAGGTCCCCTTGCGGTGGTCACAGACAACATCATTCATGTGATACCTGAACAAAGAAGGGGGTATAAAAGTTATATCCTCTTTGCTGGGTGGCAGTGATGGTCTGGGAGCTAGCTTTCCACCATCCTGTAATGCCTCAGGCCTCATACTTCTTGTCAGAGAAAAACACAGCAGCAGACAAGGATCCTGGAGAGATTTTCATTAGTGGGAAAGTACAGTTTTGTACCTACCATAAATGTAGATGTCCGATAGGTATGCATCTGCAGTCATCACATATGGGTTGTCCTGCCTCAGGCAGCCCTTCGGTCGGCCGGATTCCAAAGTCTGGGTCTGGCCTCGGCTGATGTCGCACTTTCCCCGACATCAGAGCATCTGGGGTATAAAAGCATCAGCCGATGCCATATTCTTCAGTTTTTCTTGCCCCAGATGCCAGGTGCCCTCTTGGAAGGCTAAATTTGGAGAAAAGCAATACAATTCCAAACATTTGCAAATATATATATATATATATATATATATATATACATACATACACAAACAAATACACCATAATAGATCCCCCAGCTAGCTAATGGAGGGGTAAGCACCCTAGGAATACAACAGAGGGGAAGGAGGGAGGGTAAACCTGACTGCAGATGCATACCTATCGGACATCTACATTTATGGTAGGTACAAAACTGTACTATGTCCTTCAAGGATGCATCTGCAGTCATCACATATGGGTAGAATACCATAGCCAATCTGGGGGTGGAGGAACTAAGTAAAGGATGGTGTAAGTTAATATACCCTGCAGGACTGCTGTAGCAAAGCCTGCTCTGGATCTGGAGTATAAAGGTAAATTGTAATGCTTGGCAAATGTATGCATGGAGCTCCATGTAGCAGCTTCTAAAATGTCCTTGGTAGCCACCCCTCTTAGGAAGGCTGTGGTGGTGGCTGTGGCTCTCGTGGAATGAGGTCTAATGTTTGCTGGCACAAGTTTTCAATGAAAGGAGTAACAAAATCGAATGCAATTTCCTATCCATTTTGAAATTGTCTGTTTGGAAATTGCTTTTCCTTGTGCCCCAACAGCATATGCTACAAACAACTGGTCAGTCTTTCTGTAACTTTTAGTTCTGTCCAAGTAGTAGCGCAATTGTCTGTGTATGTCCAGGGTGTGCAGAAGTTTCTCCCCTTTATTTTGTGGTTTTGGGAAGAATGTAGGCAAGTGAATTGCTTGGTTCAAGGATACCCTGGATACCACCTTTGGCATAAATGCAGGATTGGTTCTCAAAGAAACTCTGTCTTGATGAAAGATAAGAAATGGCTGCACTGCCATTAAAGCTTGTAACTCAGATACTCTTCTTGCTGAGGTTATGGCCAGAAGGAATGCAGTTTTCCAAGACAAAAACTGTAGATCCGCCGATGCTGCTGGTTCAAAGGGAGGAAGTGTTAGTTTTTCCAACACAAAGTTAAGGTCCCAAGTAGGTAGAGGTGGTCTCCTTGGAGGATTGATGTTTTTGATTCCTCTTAGAAACTGTCTTAGGAGAGGATGCGAGAAGACAGGTGGATTAACATTGTATTCTGCTGAAATTGGTGAGGCACGTATCTTAATGGAAGAGTAAGACAGGCCATTGTGGAACAATTCTGCCTATGTGCCATGTTCATCACTGTCACATCTAGGCCTTTTGTTGTGTTCCAAGTGTGAAATCTTGTCCATTTTTTTGAATATGCCTTCCTTGTGGAGGGTCAGCGAGCTTCCATAATAATATCCTTCACTCTCTGGGATAGGCTATCCTGGGGAGGAGTCATGGTATTCTCCAGGCAGTTAGCTGCAAGGTTTTCAGGTTGGAATGCAGAATCTTGAAATTGTGCTGCGTCAGTAGAAGTGGCCATAGGGGGAGAGGCCACGGTTTCGTCTGTGACATGCTCTTTAACAGTGGGTACCAGTGCTGCCTTGGCCAGTTTGGAGCTATCAGAATCACTCTGGGCTGCTCTGCCCTGATCTTCAGTAAAACCTTGGTCATTAATGGGAGAGGTGGGAAAGCATAGACTGTTAGAGCTTTCCAGCTGAAAGAGAGAGCGTCCACTTTCCATGCTTGTGGGTGGTATGTCCTTGAGCAGAATGTCTTCAGTTGATGATTGTGGGGGGAAGCGAACAGATCTATTTCCGGCCTTCCCCATGATTGTGTTATGAGTAAGATGTCTGGGTGCAGCATCCATTCGTGTGCATCCATGGTAGTTCTGCTTAAGCTGTCTGCCAGTATATTGTCTTTCCCTGGCATGAACTGGGACTGCAGCTGTATATTGAGTTTCAAGGAAAGTTCCCATAGATTCATTGCCAGTCTGCATAGAGGGTAGGAATGGGTGCCTCCTTGCTTGTTTATGTACCACATAACTGTGGTGTTGTCTGTCCTTATGAGCAGGTGGCCTTGATGAAGGAAAGGTTTGAAGGCCTCTATTGCATGTATCACTGCCAGCATTTCCTTTTGGTTTATGTGCATGCGCAGCTCTCTTTGTGACCATAGCCCTTGGATACATCTGCCCTCCATATGTGCTCCTCAACCTTGGTCTGAAGCGTCTGTGGTGATGGTTTGGTTGGCTCTTGGTTTGCTGAAGGGCAACCCGCTGTTCCACTGGCAGGCTTGAGCCCACCACAGAAATTCCTTTTGAAGGCATGGAATGAGAGGGATCAAAGTTTCTAAGCTGTGACTGTGCTGAGTCCATACACTCCTTAGGTACCATTGTAATTTTCTCATATGCAGCCTTGCTTGCGGAATCAGAAGAATGCAAGATGCCATGAAACCCAGGGCCTGCAGGATTTTCCTTGCAGTCAGCTGAGTTTGTCTTGTCAAATTCTTGAAGTAATCCGGTAGTTGTTTTTGCTTTTCTTCTGTGAGAAAGGCCATTTGGGTGGTTGTGTCTAGATCTGCACCCAGAAAGGTTATTCTTTGGGATGGAACAAGTCTTGATTTTTGGATGCTGACTGTATATCCCAAGGCCTGTAGTAGGTGGATGGCATAGTCCAAGTCCTTTAACAAAATTTGCTTGTTGTCCGCTTGTATAAGGCAGTCGTCCAAATATGGGTAGATTTGAATCCCCTGAAGTCTGCAGTGTGCAATTACTGATGCCAGGCATTTCGTGAATACTCTGGACGCAGTAGATAAGCCAAAGGGCAATGCTGAGAATTGATAATGCTCTGACCCTGCAAGAAATCTGAGGTGTCTTCTGCAACTTTGTCGAATAGGGACATGCAGGTATGCCTCCTTGAGGTCTAGAGTCACCAGCCAAGACCCCTTGCCCAGCATGGGAAGGAGTTGCTGTAGAGTCAGCATTTTGAATTTTGGCACAATGAGGTAAGTATTTAGTGCGAACAAGTCGAGAATAGGCCTCCATTGATTTTCTTTTCTTGGAACAAGGAATAATCTGGAGTAAAATCCTTGGCCTTGTTCTGAAAGAGGTACCTTTTCTATGGCCTTCATTTGTATTAATTTGGTAATTTGCTTCAAAGCCTCTGCCCTCTGATTTGGCGGCAGGTCTGGCATTCCTTTTCTTTTTGGCAATGTGTGGAAATGGAACCTGTATCCCTTGTCTATTATTTGCAGTGTCCATGTGTCCCTTGTAATGCTGTGCCAATTTTCTGAGAATAAAGAAAGCTTTCCGCCCAAAGGTGCTTCTAATTGAGCCCTGGTCGGCAGAGTCAAAATAAAGTCATTGAGTCTGTCCTGGTGTAGCAGTTGTGGTTCCTGCACTACCTCTCTGGTTCGGAGGCTGCCACTGATGGCCTCTGTAGGAGCCTCTAGCTTGCCCTCTACCTCTGGCGCGCCTATTCCTGCCTCTCTGAGATCTGTCTGAGTCCGGAAAGGACCAATTCTTAGTAGGCCAATTTCTGCTGAATCTCGGTGGTTGGACTTGCAGAAAGTCTTTGACTGTTTGCACAGATTTTGCCTTTTCTTCATATTTCTTTAAGACCTCTTGAGCCGTGGAACCAAATAATTTTTGCTTTTCCATAAGAGCATCCAAAAGCTTAGCTTTAACATGGTCTGGTAAAGATTGTTCCTTCAGCCAGGCATGCCTACGTATAACTGCACCTGTCATAGCTGATCTACATGAAGCTTCCAATGCATCATAATCACACTGCAAGAAATTGTTACTAACCTGCTGGGAGTTATGCACCAGATCCTGAAGTGATTTGCGATCAAGGGGTTCAGAAGAGGACAGTTTCTTATGCAATTCATCTAACAAATACTCTTGGTACTGTATCATATGAAATTGACAATTTAATGCCCTCATGGAAAGAGTTGCAGAAGTATACACTTTCTTACCCCATCTCTCTAAAGCTCTGGACTCCCTTTCAGAGGGTAGAGGATTTTTAGCAGTGGCAGCTGCAACCCCTTTTGGGCCCTGGGAAATAGTTTCTGGATCAGCAGAGTGGGCCTTGTACAGGTGTAGATGTGAATCCGGGACCCTGAAGTACCTATCAGGTTTGGCAGGTGCCGGAGGGAGAGAGTCAGGGGCTGTACTAGCATCAGAGTACACATCATCAATAACATTCAAAACAGGAGGTATAGCTAAAGGCCTATGCTGAGGTAAATGTAAAAAGGTCCTTAATCTCTTTCTAGAATCAGAGAATTCCTGACCCTGCCATTGAAAATGTTCTCTCATAGAGTGTAGTGTCTCTCCAAAGGAAAACTCTTCAGGAGGGGAGGCCGAGGGAATAGATTCTTCAGCATCAGAATCCTCGTAGGCCGAATAAGCCTCCTCCTGGGGGTCTGACAGAGCAGAGCCATCAGTGGACTCATCTGAGGAGTGGTGGTCAGAGGGCTCAACCCTGGGCCTTTTGTCTGGAGGTGGTTGAGAGCCCCTGTCCGGATGAGGTTGAGAACCTCTAATTAATGAGATAAGATCCTCTGCTAGGCTAAGAATCTGTGCGCCAGTAGAAGGTCTCCGAGAGGAAACTTTGGGAGGTAAAGATTTAGTAAGTTTAGCAGCTTTAGCCCTAGAAAAGGCCTTAACGGACACGGATACAGGGGGTCTGGCTGCACCATGTGCAGGAGTAGACTTGTCTAAAGGAATGGTGTCGGAAGGTTCCTGGACACCGGTTTCAATAGGTAATTCAATAACCGACTCGGCCGAGGCCTCCGGGGCCGAAGTAGTCGGTTGTGCGGTTTCGGTAATAGGAAGAACCAAGGACTCTGTTTCAGCAGAGACACTCGCAGTAGGCCTAACTGTGGTTTCAGCCGAAACCGCGGCCCGCGTGTGTCGGTCCTTGTCCTTCTGTTTTTTAACTAAATGCGAAGTCAGAGTCTCCAACGGCATCTTGTAAGCAAAACTAGCCCCAAAGAATTCCTCTGCAAACTCCGACCAATGTCTAAGAGTTCGTCGGTTGAAGGAAGCACAGGCTGAACAGGCCGAGACGTCGTGGTCTGGGCCTAGGCAAGGGAGGCAGTAAGAGTGGAAATCCTCATGAGGTATTTGTTTCCCACAAGTTAAACAATTATTAACTTTATCTGACATCGGCTGAGGCAAGAAAGAGTCCCCAACGGGGTACTTAGCTTTTTCGAAGTCTTCGGTAGCTGAATCACAGGAGCTGGCCAACCAGCACTTGCGAACTGCTTCTGCTTCGGGCACCACGCGACAAGAAAGACTGAGGAATATGGCGTCGGCTGATGCTTTTATACCCCCAGACGCTCTGACGTCGGGGAAAGTGCGACATCAGCCGAGGCCAGACCCAGACTTTGGAATCCGGCCGACCGAAGGGCTGCCTGAGGCAGGACAACCCATATGTGATGACTGCAGATGCATCCTTGAAGGACATCTTAGGAAAGAGATCGTTCCGGATTTGATCCAGAGATGGGGAACAACTCAAATAGATCTGTTTGCCTCCTTTCAAAACAGACAGTTGGAAAAATTCTGTAAAAGATATCCTTGCAGCCAGAGCTGAAGGACAGAGACACACTCATTCCCTTGGATGGGAATGTTCCTTCATCCACTGATACCAAAGTCTGAAGATTCATAAAAGATTTACCAAAGATCGTTGTGGTGATCCCCTTTTGGCCCAAGCAAAGTTGGTTCTCCCTTTTAATGGAATTGGCCAAGGGCAATTACGACAAGCTTACTCACACTCTGGATCTGCTCATGCAGTGACTGGTGCACCCCAAACAGCCTGGATGACTATCTTGATACCTTTTAGGCACTTGTTCCATGAGGAAGACTGCAGTAAGTGATGAAGACAAGAAGACCTGCAACAATTAAATCATATATTTACAAGTAGAAGAGGTTTTCCAAGTTGTGCCATCTGATAACAGAGGGCCCAGTATGGTGTCTGAACCTCAGTTTTTGAAATATTTGTGTGAGCTACTCAGTGATTGCTCATCTTATTAAAGTGCATCCTGTGGCCATCTCAGCAAGTCTGCCCATTGATCCGGTTTTCATCTTTGTGGTAAAGCAGTTTATGAAAGGAGTGTTGCACACATGAGAACCCCTCAGAATAAAATTCCTCCTATTCAGAATTTCAGCTTTGTTCTTGAAAATTTTAAAAATTGATCTCATCTCCTTTTGAACCTGCCTTTCAGGCAGATTTCAAGACTAGCATTTGGAACTATTTTTCTTACTGTGGTGACATCTGTGAGGTGTAGGCCAACCTTATCTGATTTTCTACAAGGACGGGGCTGTTTTATGCACTAATCCATCCTTCATGTCAAAAATAGTTTCCGAATTTACCCTGAATCAAACCATCAATCTACCAGTTCATTCTGGAACCCAAGTACAAGGGAGAGAAAATTCTACATACCTTGGATGTGCACAGGCAGTTCAGGTGCTACCCTGATAGAACTAAGCCCTTCAGGAAAGCTGAACAGATGTTTATTTCCTCTCTTCTCCTTGCTAGCTTCTAAAAGTGCCAAAAGGACTTTGGTTGCATGCATCAAAAGTCAGGGCCTTATCACTCTATACTAATGAAACTCATTCACTTTTAATGGACAATAAGTGTTAAATCAGAAATCCTCTTTAGGTTAATTAAAACGCTCATTAAATTGCCAGCTGGGTAAGCCCATGGGATACAAGTACCCCTTTTCAGGGACGATTCTGGAGTGCTGCCTGGTTAAATGACAGAACTCAGTAAGCAAACAGAAGTGGAAGAAATTGAACACTGTATCCTGGGCTACAGGAAGCAAAGGCAGTCTAGTAACATACCAAAGACTTAATCCTCTGTGCTGTCAGAGAACTAGAAAGGCAGCCAGGTGAAGTGGGGTAAAGAATAAAATCCTTACTATGTACCAAATTGTAAGGAGTTCCACTAGTACATTAGTAGCTCAGGTGCTTGATGGACCTGAGCAGGGGATAATTTGTGGCCCATAACGGGGGCATAGCAAGGCACACACAGCTATTGTTCTGTGCCCTGAGGGAGGGCTTTCGGTTCATCAAGCCACCAGGTGGCAACCTTAATTACTGAGTGGACATAACCATGCTCTTAAAGGAAGAAAAACACTGGAAACATGAGCCACAAAGAATCATAGAAAATGAAGTTTATATCACATGGGATCACCCAATACCAACAGCTCATAAGATAGATGCTAGAAAACCAGATATAGTGGTCCAAGAAAAGACAAAAGTAGCATTGATCATTGAAATTGCCACACCCAGTGACTACAGTGTCTTTTGTACAGAGAGACACAAAGTCATAAAATACCTTAATCTGCAGGCAAAAATGAGAGCCATGTGGAAGAAAGATACACAGACAGTTCTAATAGTAGTAGGAGAAACTGGTCTTATAAAAAACAATTTACAATCGTATTTAGATATGTTACCAATTCATGTAACACCAGACGAATTGCAGGAGGAGTCATTACTGGGCACACTGCGGGTGCTGCGAAGAGCACTTTTGGCTAACAAAGAGTGAAACAATACTAATTTTATGAACTTTAATCGTACTTTGACTTAGGAATGGGGTCCATTCCCGTCATGATATTAGAAAAGTACAGTTGTGTATCTACCATAAATGTAGCTGTTGAGTGTATTCACTGTTGCAGTCATTACTCTTGGGTTATCCTGCTGGCAGGCTAGCCGCAGACAGCCTGAATTCCAAAGTCTAGGTCCGGCGTCAGTTGCTGTCGCCTCTTCCCTAACGTCAGTGCGCCAGGGGTATAAAAGATGCAGCCGACGCCATTTTCTTCAGTTTTTCTTGCCCCAGATGTCAGGTGCCCCCAAATTGGTAGGCTGAAAATTATGCCAATAAGTATGCATGCACAAAAATAAACATTTCCTTCATCTACAAGCAAATACACCACATAGGTTGTATAGGATAGAGAAGTACAGATAAGTCCCAGCAAAGAAAAGGGGGAAGGTGGGTGGGTAATCTGGACTGCAACAGTGAATACACTCGAACATCTACATTTATGGTAGGTACACAACTGTACTATGTTCATCATGTTTCACTGTTGCAGTCATTACTCTTGGGTTGAATCCCAAAGCTGAGGTTGGGTGGCCGGGCTAAATAGGATTAGGAGAGGCTATGAGGCCCTGCAGAACTGCAGTGGCAAAGCCTGCTCTGGATTTAGAGTAAAGAGGTAAGTGGTAGTGCTTTGTAAAAGTGTGCACTGAACTCCAAGTTGCAGCCTCTAAGATGTCTTTGGTAGGTACTCCTCTGAGGAAGGCTGCTGAAGTGGCTGCTGCTCTGGTAGAATGACGCCTAATGCCCTTAGCCACTGATTTGCCATGTTGAGAATAGCAGAAACGGATGCAATGACTTATCCATTTAGAAAAAGTCTATTTTGAGATGGCCTTTCCTTGAGATCCTGCAGCATATGACACTAAAAGTTGCTCAGTCTTTCTGAAAGCTTTAGTTCTGTCCAAGTAGAAGCGTAGCTGCCTGTGTATGTCCAAAGAATGCAGAATTTTCTCACCCTTGTTCTGTGGGTATGGATAAAAGGTAGGCAAGTGAATGGTTTGGTTGAGGGCCTCACTGGACACCATCTTAGGCATAAATGTTGGGTTTGTTCTCAGAGAAACCCTGTCTGGATGAAAAATGATAAAAGCTTCCACAGCCATGAGTGCTTGCAACTCCGAGACTCGTCTTGCAGAGGTTATTGCTAGGAGCAGAGCTGTTTTCCAGGATAAGAATTTTACATCTGCTGTTGAGGCTGGCTCAAAAGGAGGCAGTGTGAGTTTTTCCAAGACATAATTGAGGTCCCATGCCAGAACTGGTGCTCTCCTTGGAGGCCTGATGTTTTTGGCCTCCCTGAGATACTGCCTTATTAAAGAATGAGAAAAGATAGGAGGTTCCGTATTGTAATGGGCTGAAATGGCAGAGGCATGAATCTTAATTGGTTGAAAAGAAAGGCCTTTGTCCAGCATCTCAGTTAGGTATTGTAAAATCTGAGGAATATTTGGTACATACGTGTCAATGCCTTGTTCCTGGTTCCAAGCACAGAATCTCCTCCATTTTTCTGCATAAGATTTTCTGGTACTGGGCCTCCTGGCCTCCAAGAGAACATCCATAACAGCTTTTGAAAGAGGAGTGTTCTGAATGGCTACATTATCCACCATGCTGCCAGATTTAAGGTCCTGAGTTGGCTGTGCAGGATCCGATTGTTTTGTTGGGTCAGCAAGTGAGAAGTTAGAGGCAATATCCATGCTGGACCTTGAGGCAAGCTCTTTAGGATTGGGTACCAGTGTTGCTGTGGCCAGTCTGGTGTAATCAGTATCATTTTTGGCTTCTCTTTTCTGACATTTAGGAGTACCCTGGGAAGGAGAGGCAGTGGAGGAAAGGCATATACTGTTAGATTTTTGCCAGCTGAAGGATAGGGCGTCCACTCTCCATGCTTGTTTGTGATAAATCCTTGTGCAAAATCTCTGTAATTGGCAGTTGTGAGGGGAGGCAAATAGATCTATGTCTGGGGATCCCCATTTCCTTGTTATCATGCTGAAGACTTGTGGATCCAGTTTCCCACTCGTGGGGATCCATGAGGCTTCTCTGCTTAGTTCGTCTGCCAGAGTATTTGTTTTTCCTGGCAGGAATTGTGCTTGCAAGTGAACTTGATAAGTCAAAGCTGTGTCCCATAAGGTCATTGCTTGTCTGCAGAGGGGGTAGGAATGTGTACCTCCCTGCTTGTTTATGTACCACATGACCGTAGTATTGTCTTTATCAATAGCTGTCCTGGATGAAGTAGATCATTGAAAGCTGTCAGGGCATTCTGAACAGCTAGCATCTCTTTTTGATTGATGTGAAGATGCATCTGGCTTGCAGGCCATGTGCCCTGAATACATTTTCCTGCCATATGGGCCCCCCAGGCATAATCTGATGCATCCGTTGTCAGTGTCTATCTGGCTGTGGGTAAACTGAATGGCAGACCATTGTTGTGGTGACAGGCCTCTGCCCACCATCGAAACTCCTGTTGCAGGCAGGGAATGAGGGTAATTACTGTCTCCAGGCTGCGGCAATGCTGAGTCCAAACACTTCATAGATACCATTGTAGTTTCCTCATATGCAGTCTGGCATATGGAATTAGTAGAATGCATGATGCCATGAAACCCAAGGCCTGCAGGATTTTCCTTGTAGATAACTGGGTCTTTGTTGACAATTTTTTGAAGTAAGAAGTCAGTTGTTTGTGTTTGTCTGGCGTGAGATAAGCCATCTGGGCAGATGTATTTAAGCTTGCACCCAGGAATATTATCTCTTGAGAGGGCACTAGTTTTGATTTATTTTCGTTTACTGTGTACCCTAGGCAAATTAGTAATCTTTTTACAAACGCCAGGTGCTTTAGAAGAAAGTCTTTGTTCCCTGCTTGAATAAGGCAGCCGTCCAAGTACGGACATATCTGAATTCCTCTTTGTCTGCAAAATGCAATTACTGGTGCCAAGCATTTTGTGAAGATCATGGGCGCAGTAGATAAGCGAAAGGGCAGTGCAGAGAATTGGTAGTGCATTGAGCCAGCTAGGAATCTGTGGTATCTTCTGCAAGATAGTCTGATTGGGACATGCAGGTATGCCTCTTTTAGGTCCAAAGTTACGAGCCAAGCCTTCTTGCCCAGCATTGGCAGTAACTGCTGTAGAGTCAACATCTTGAATTTTGGAACCTCCAGAAACGTGTTTAGTGTAGACAGGTCCAGTATTAGTCTCCAGTTTTTGTCCTTTCTGGGGACTAACAAAAGTCTTGAATAAGGCAGTCGTCCAAGTAGGGATATATCTGAATTCCTCTTTGCCTACAAAATGCAATTACTGGTGCCAGGCATTTTGTGAAGACCCTGGGTGCAGTAGATAAGCCAAAGGGCAGTGCAGAGAATTGGTAGTGCATTGAGTCAAGAATATGAGGTATCTTCTGCAAGATCGTCTGATTGGGACATGCAGGTATGCCTCTTTTTAAGTCCAAAGTTACGAGCCAAGCCTTCTTGCCCAGCATGGGCAGTAACTGCTGTAGAGTCAACATCTTGAATTTTGGAACCTCCAGAAACGTGTTTAGTATAGACAGGTCCAGTATTGGTCTCCAGTTTTTGTCCTTTCTGGGCACTAAGAAAAGTCTAGAGTAAAATCCTTGCCCCTGCTCTTGTTGTGGTACTTGGTAAATGGCTCTCATGTCCATGAGTGCTGTAATTTGCTTTTGTGCCTCTGCCCATTGATTGAGTGGCAGACCTGGCATACCTTTTGACCTTGGTAGGGTGTGAAAATGGAACCTGTAGCCTTGGGACACTATGTTCAAGACCCGTCTTGGGTAACCATTTGCCAATTTGATGAGAAAAGTGCTAGTTTTCCCCCCTAAGGGGGCTGCCAAAAGAAAAGTGCTTGCATCTGGCAGAGGAAAGTCATTGGGATTGTTTCCTGTAAGGTTGTGATTTGACTTCTCCACTTTTGGAGGTAGGAGCACCCCATTGTTTAGGCCTGTATGAGCCTTGGGGCTGAGATTTGCCTCTGGGACGCCTATATCTGCCTCTTTGTGGTCTGTCCGACACTGGAAAGGACCAATTTTTAGAAGGCCAGTTCCTGCTAAATCTGGGTGGCTGCACCTGTAAGAAATCCTTAACTGTCTGCATGGATTTTGCTTTATCCTCTATTTTTTTTCAACACCTCTTTTGCTTTAGCAACAAAGTATCATGCTGTAATGGGGCATCTAATAGTTTTGCTTTAACATGATCAGGCAGATTATGTTCCTTTAACCAAGCATGCCTTCTAATAACAGAACCTGTAATAGCGGCCCTGCAAGAGGCCTTCAGTGAATCATAACCACATTGCAAAGTATGCTTTCCCACTTGTTCAGCTGCATGCAATAAATCCTGCATTTCCTTGTTCTCTGAACATTCAGTATTTGTCAACATTTTCTGTTTAAGCAGAGACATTAAATATTGCTGATATTTAAGCATATGAAACTGACAATTTAAAGCCCTTACAGCCAAGGTAGCAGAAGTGAAAACTTTTTTCCCCCATCTGTCCAATACCCTAGAATCCCTATCAGAGGGGGCAGGGTTTTTTGCAGTGGAAGTTTTGACCCCTTTGGGACCCTGAGATATAGTTTCTGGGTCAGCAGCGGGGTTCTTATATAGGAATTTATGGGAATCCAGGACCCTGTAGTATCTGTCTGGCTTGGCAGGTGCAGGAGGTAAAGATTCAGGGGACAGGCCGGACTCTGAGAATACATAGGCTAAACAAGGAGAAAATTACTGTCAGCTGCCTGTCGGGTGCCAGGATCCGACACAACACATGCACTCAGGTCACTCCACAACAAGTACAAATATGACTCTGTCATTGTCCATGTTGGTGTGAATGACCTGAGACGTACCTCCTTGGACTACATGAAAAGGGACATGAAGGAGCTGTCCGATCTTGTAGCCCAGGCAGGTATGACCCTAGCCCTGAGTAGCATCCTGCCATCACCCAGAATGATACCACAGTACAAGGACAAAATGATTGACTTCAACAATTGGCTAAGCTTCTGGTGTCATTCTAAGGGGATCCAGTAAAAAACAAAAAAAATCCTTGTTTTCCCGCCTCTCCTCGACTAGTTTAGACCACTTTACAGGCATTGCTGTATTCTGGGCTGTGGTGTAGCTCCTGTGTTGTCCATTACCTTACTTGGATAAAAGGAAGTTTCTTTGCTCACCAGTGGGAGTGGGGAGCCTTGAGCAGCCTACCTGTCCCTGTAGGAAGTGACCTCAGCACAAGAGCTGTAGTAATTGGTTGTTTTGGACCATTTCTAGCTCTTTTGTAGTTCCCTGTTTAAAATCCGCATTTGCACGGCTTTGCGTGGTTGTGCGCATAGCGCAGCGCCGGTTAAACTTCTTCTGTCTCCGCCAAGTCTGCTCTTCAAATTTTCCCTTAAGGAAGCTCTAATCTTAGTATAATCAGACTACTCACTATACTATAAGCCTAGCACTTGTTCTCAAAACTTCTCTACTAAGTAAGCACTCTCGTACTAAGTAAAGCACTACATCCACCTACAACCCCTGTGAATATCCACTTCCCTTAAAGGCACAGCACTCCCTTGTACTGTTCTAGCATGTAGAGTGGTAGATTACTGGCGTCCTCTCCAGTTCAGCCGGTTAATCTGGGTATCTTGAGACAATGCTACAATTGTCTCATGTACACAGACAACCCTCTCCTCCTCCCAACAAACACAAATACATGTGAGAGATGCAACTATATAGCTAAATTGGAGGCTGAACTCTCTCAACTCAGGGCTGGCATGACCAGATAGGAGGAGATGGTAACCACACACACAACAAACCCAGTCCCACATAGACCTACCACAACTGCAAACCAAACACATAATAACACAAAGACATACTCGGAGGCACTAATAAAAAACTTACCAAAACAACAGAGGCTCCCAAAGCAGACATCCAAAAATCCATCACCTCAAAACAAAACACATGCAACACATACTTCAATAAATCAGTGTGTCAACCAATCACAGCCCTTAAGGCCAAACACCATGCCTGATACACTAGTAATCGGTGACTCTATAGTCAGACACACTGATGTCCCGCTTACCAGGCTGAACAAGGAGAGGGCGACTGTGGGCTGCCTATCGGGAGCTAGGATCCGCCACATCACACACACACTCAGGTCACTCCAAAGCAAGTACAAATATGACTCCGTCATTGTCCATGCTGGCATGAATGACCTGACACTTACCTCCGTGGACATGAAAAGAGACAGAGGAGCTCTCCGATTATGTAGCCCAGGCTGGTATGACCCTGACCCTGAGCAGCATCTTGCCCTCACCAAGAATGATGCCACAATACAAAGACAAGATGATAAGCTTTAACAATTGGCTTAAGTACTGGTGTCATTCTAAGGGGATCCAATGTCTGTCTGCCTGGGATGACATGTTGGACAAGCCACGCTGCTTCGCAAGGGATGGCTTACACCTGTCACCACTGGGCTTCCGGATATTGGCTAAGGCTCTTGCCACCCCCATAGTGCCTTTTTTAGGCAAGGCTCAAAAGACAAACCCACCTCCTTAGATAACAAAAATGGAAAAAAAATAAGGGTAATGCTGCTCAACGCCAGAAGTCTAAATCTCAAGATGCAGGCATTCGATGCACTCCTCAGCATGGAGAACATTGACGTCTGTGCAGTAACTGAAACCTGGTTCAAGGCTCCTGAGAGCACCCCAGCACTACCAGGCTATACCTTGTATCATGTTTTTCGGGCCCAAAACCTGGGCCGAATCACAAAGGGAGGGGGAGTGTCCATATTCATCAAGGACACCCACACCTCCAGGTTAGTAGCAACACATGAAGCATCAGAGACCATACAGGTGCAACTAACCATAGGCAAAACTGCTATACAACTGGTAGCATGTTACAGACCACCCTCCCAATCTCAGGAACCCCACTCAGCCTTCCTAAAGACATTGGAGGATATGAATGTATCACAAAATACCATCATACTGGGAGACTTCAACTACCCAAACATAGATTGGGTACATTATTCTAGCCCTAACACCCTAGGCCCAAAGGTTCCTGGAATTCATAAATTCAAATGCATTGGAACAACTAGTCACCTCTCCCACTAGGGGAGATAATATACTAGGCCTGATCATCACAAACATGGGGACAAAATGCTCCACACCGGAGGTATACCCCTCACTAGTGAGATCTGACCACAAACTAATCACCCTGGATATACATATCCCACCTCCACCCCCAGCACAAAAGACCACAGTGAAAAACTTCTCAAAAGCAGACTTCACTCTTCTTAAGACTGAGATGGTATCCTTTAAGCCCACTGGGCCAGTAGATACCACATCCCACAATGCCGAATCCTTCACAAATGCTTTCTATGGACATCTCCAAGAATGCATGGATCATGCAATCCCAAATAAATCCAAGTCCCTCTCCACCAAAGGCAAGCGTCCTGTCTGGTGGACCTCAGCCATTAACAAATTGTATAACAAAAGAAGGAAGCTACTGAACGTCAGAGCAAAATCCCATAAAGGGAAGACATCTCTGATCAACATTAGCAGAAAACTACGTTCTCTCATAAAAACATCCAAGGCCAACTTTGAGAGAAAAATCGCTAAGGACACTAAAGATAACCACAAAGCCTTCTTCAGCTATGTTAGAAACCTGGGCGGAAACCCTCAGATATTCTCAGAGTTAGTTCACAACAACAAAAAATACACTGAACCCACAGATATTGCCAACATTCTGGCTGACAGGTTCAGTGCAAATTTCTCCCCTCCCTCATACCCAAAATAAGAAATACTTATCCCAGCTGAATGTAATCTCCCTTTCATCTCAGATGTCCAAGTGAGAACCGCCCTCAACAAAGCTAAAAACACAGCATCAATGGGACCTGACGGTATCCCGGGTTGTGTGCTACATGAACTCCAAGAGGAGCTAAACCCGCACATAAAAATGCTATTTAACCTTAGCCTTACTACAGGATATGTACCTGAACACTGGCGTACAGCAACAGTGGTCCCACTCCACAAAGGGGGTACCTCTACAGACCCTGGGAACTACCGCCCCATAAGCTTAACCAGCCTGGTCTGCAAAGCTATGGAAAGAATCATTATGGAACTCATAAAAAGAGACATAGGGACCTACAGCCACTTGACCCCACCCAGTTCGGCTTTGTAAAGGGCAGATCCTGCCTTTTGAACCTGGTTGACTTTTTCGAAACAGTCACTAGAGCCATTGATGAGGGCAAAGCAGTCCATACAGCCTACTTGGACTTGGCTAAGGCCTTCGACACAATACCCCACTTAGGCATCATAGATAATCTCAACAGCTTAAACGTAAACCCTTATGTCACTAGATGGGTTGCAAACTGGCTAAAGGACAGAACCCATAAAGTTAAAATCGCTGGAGCAATGTCAGACAAAGCCAGTCACAAGTGGTGTCCCACAGGGATCTGTCCTGGGACCCCTCTTGTTCGGCATTTATTTCTCAGATGTTAAAGCAAACATGGGAGGGCTGTGGCTGCCAAAGTTCGCAGATGACTGCAAACTAGGCGCCATAGTCGATACACCAGCGGACACATACATCCTACAAAAAGGCCTCACAGAAACGGACAACTGGTGCCGGAGTCACGGCCTTAAACTAAATGCAAAAAAAGGTATAGTCGTCCCCTTTGGGAAAAACAAAGTACCCAAAGCAAGTACCCAGTACACAGCATCAGTGAAAAGATTTATTGAGCGGCAAGGCAGCAGCAATACATATTTTTAATATTTTTAATATACTTAAATACACCTTTGGATTTTATCAGGTTGAGTAGTTTTGTTGTAATGTTAATTTCTACCACCAGATGGTGCCATCATCTTTTTTTTAATGTATTAAAACTATTTAGTGTATTTTAGTGTAAATTATTTTTCAATGTCATATTTAGTGTGTCCTTGATGAATATTACAGTTTTTAAATTTCAGTCATCATTTTAATAATATACATTTCATGTTATTTAATGGTTTTATTTATACTTAACTAGAGTGGTTTTGTAGTTGTTCTTTGTGTAGTATGTGACGTGAATGATTTTAATTAATGTATGCAAGGTTTTCAGCCTTTATTGGTTAATTTAAACTTGGTACTTGTATTTAAATGGTACTTTACAGTTTCGCTGTGTTTTTCTGATGAAGTTATTGACGAAACGTGGATTGTTTACTGTACTACATATTGCACTGGTTGTATTGCTGCTGCCTTGCCGCTCAATAAATCCTTTCACCGACGCTGTGTACTGGGTACTTGCTTTGGATTACTAGTTTTCTTCAGTACCTTCCATTTTTGTGTTTTTTGGCTGATATTATGGACAACTCAGCGCTTGGTGTTGCGGACCTTGAGGGCAAGAAAAAGGAGACAGGTGAGCTTCGGAAGCTCATAGGACAGCTTACCCAGCTCGTGGGGCTTCTTACCCCGGTCAGCCAATCATTGGCAACTGTGGTGACTTCCTTATCTTTACCCGGGAACCAGGAAGCGCTGAGACGTTCAGCTTCGAATGAAGGAATGTCCAAGACACTTAGTTAACGCCAAAAACGCCGACAATGTGGAGCATATTTTGATTGAAGACAACGAGCACTCTATTACTAATGACTGTGATGGTTTCCCCAATATTAGTTTTGAAGGGACACAGGTTACGCGGGTAGTTGAAACAACGCGTACCAGAACAACACAACCTGACACTCGTCTTCCTCACACGAGTAAACCAGGTACGGAGAGACTGTTCAAGGATATTTTCAATGTGAAATTTAACTTCATGGACAAAAAGATAAACAAGCCTAGTGGCAGTTATTCGCAAAAGTTAGAAGATTTGCATTATTATCTTAACAAATATAAAATGTTAGAATTAGATAATGCTTATTTGAAGCATTGTCTACAAATACAAATTGTGCCCAAAGGCTTAAGGGTCAGTAAATATCCAAACAATGTACAAGAAGGCACTGAAAAGCCTTTGATGACTGTGGTTTTAATATTATGAGGGCTATTATTTCTAACAATGAGTGTGAAATGGAAAAAATGTATGCCATTATTGAGAGAGTTAATAAGGCTGTTGTTAATGATTTAATGTTTACTATAGATGAACAGAGGGACAAATACAAAAGATTGCTCAAGGACATAGAAATAAAATGTACCGAAGTACAATAGGAAACGTAACAAGATAGAGAGAGATATAGGTGAATACAACAGAAACACCCATTATCCCAAGCCTAAATCATGGGGTAAGAGAAATTTTGATAATGACTATATTGACATGGACAACATTCAAGAACATGAAAAAACATTACATGATGACATAGATAGAGACACTGAGGATTTTCCTACACTACGTAGGTCTGAAAGATTAAGATACAAAGAACCAGTAGTTTACAACTCAAAAAACTACAGGGGTAGGGGATGGCGACCTCCTGTATCGAGACAGGGAAACTGGTAGAAACAGATGACATTGTCAAAGATGGTTGTAAATGGACTTTTAATGACTTTAATATATTTAATTATTCTAAAATTGCACTTACCAAAACATTTTTTTAATTATTTTCCAAAGGGTTTGGTTTCATACCACAAAAAAGGACGGACATTTTTAAACTTTTAGTTGATATTAAATTATTTATAAGAAAGAAAAACCTAGAGATTTTTTTCAAAGGCAAGCATAGTAATGTACCTACGGATAATTTGTCACGAAAAAGCACATTCAACCCCCCCCCCCCTGCATCCACAGTTGAAACATTTTGAGCTTGCATTGGAAAATGAATTAAGAAATTCATTACGTAAGCACACAGTGCGTTCTAATTTGAATGACAAAAAAGAAGAAATCCTTGAGAATTTGAGTAACAACAGGGATGTTAGAGTTATGAAACCCGACAAGGGTGGGGGGGGTTGTGTTGATGGACCATATATTATATGAGGGCAAAATGTTTGAAATACTGAACGACACAGACAAATATACAAGAATTTCTAAAAATGAAATTAACATTGCATATAACAAAATCAGTATTTTACTAAACGATTTATTGAAGGGTCTATAGATTTTAAGACCTACAAATTTTTCTATGTAGAAAATCCTAAAATACCATCTGTCTTTGGTATTCCGAAAGTACATAAGAACATAAATGACCCTCCTCTTAGAGTTATTGTTTCCTCTGAAGGTTCAGTAACAGCACCATTGGCAAAATACATAGACTGTAAGATTAAAAAGCTTGTCAATGAAAATAATATTATTTTAAAAGATTCCTGGGATTTTTTGAGAAAGGTTGATCATTCTATACATAGTGAAACGAAAGGTTTTGGTACCTTGGATGTAGTGGATTTGTTCACATCTATCCCACACGAACTTGGATTAATGTGGTTTGAAGAGATGTTACTTACATGTAAAGAGATCTCCCACAATGACTTTAGAACTATACTTGTTCTTATGGAAGTTGTCCTGAAGAACAATTTTTTATTTTTTGAAGGAGAATATTACAGACAAGTCAGGGGTGTGGCTATGGGCGCACACTGTGCACCAACGGATGCTAACATTATTATGGCATATTGGGAAAACAAGTTTATCCTAACCCCAGTTTACAGTAACAAATGGACATTGTACTGTAGATTTCTCGATGATCTATGTTTTTTGTGGAAAGGTACCAAGGACGAGTTTGACCTATTTGTAGACTATATTAATGAGACTACTAATTTTCTCAAATTTACTAAGAGTTTTAATGAACATGAGGTCAACTACTTGGATGTTAATATTGTGAAATTAGAGAAGAAATTTGTTTCAAGAGTACACAGAAAAAACACTTTCTCAAACACGTATTTACACTACACCAGCTCCCACCCCTTATACCAAAAGAAAAGTGTTTTAAAAGGACAGATGGTTAGGATTTGTAGAATGACCTCTGATGATACCAGCTTTATGGAAGAGTGTAGTATTCTGAGGACTATGTTCCTTGACAGAGGTTACCCTGAGAAAATGTTTGATGAGATATGTCATAAAGTTTGTGAAGGTAGGACAGATAGATTTGCCCCAATATTGGGTAAACCTACACATGAAACTATTGTTAACAGGGCTGACGTTACTATAAACAATGAATTTTGTTCAGGTATTTCCACTATTTATGATGGTCAAGCTGGTTTAGTCAGGAAAATTATTGACAAAGAGTGGAAAAATTTTGCAAAAGTTTCAGACTTAAGTCATATTTTTGACAAAGAAATTAAATACATTTATAAGAAGGGTAAAACCATTAAATGTCTGTTGGAAAGAGGTTCGAACAACAAGTTCTTTGAGAAAAATAAGAAAAAGAAAAATTGAGTTTTCAAATGTGGGGCTTGTAGTTATTGTATGTATTTAAAAATAGGAGAATCAGTTTGTTTGAAAGCTAGGAATAAAACTTTGACAGTTAAATCTTTTGTCAATTGTAATACTAATGGTATTATTTATATTGCTCTATGTACAAAATGTGATGCTTTCTACATTGGGAAAAGTGAGAGGAAAATTAAACAGAGGATTTACGAACATCTGTATGATATTAAAACTGCACGAGAAACTAACTCACTTTTCAAACACACACAAACTTGTAAAGAAGCTACATTTGAGTTCTTTGTTTTGGAAGTCGTTCCCACAGACCCTAGAGGAGGTATGTGGGAAACTTTAGTTGAATACAGAGAACTATATTGGCAGATTTTACTAGAAGCAAATAAATATCCTGGCATTAATGATATGATTTCTCTCAAACCAGTTTTGAAACTTAGGTCAGCTAAATTATAACACATCTTAGTAAAAACTGGTTAGTTAAACAATATACATAATTACATTCAGATTTTTAATATATTTTAAAATATTTTTAATATACTTAAATACACCTTTGGATTTTATCAGGTTGAGTAGTTTTGTTGTAATGTTAATTTCTACCACCAGATGGTGCCATCATCTTTTTTTTAATGTATTAAAACTAATGTATTTTAGTGTAAATTATTTTTCAATGTCATATTTAGTGTGTCCTTGATGAATATTACAGTTTTTAAACTTCAGTCATCATTTTAATAATATACATTTCATGTTATTTAATGGATTTATACTTAACTAGAGTGGTTTTGTAGTTGTTCTTTGTGTAGTATGTGACATGAATGATTTTAATTAATGTATGCAAGGTTTTCAGCCTTTATTGGTTAATTTAAACTTGGTACTTGTATTTAAATGGTACTTTACAGTTTCGCTGTGTTTTTCTGATGAAGTTATTGACGAAACATGGATTGTTTACTGTACTACGTATTGCACTGGTTGTATTGCTGCTGCCTTGCCGCTCAATAAATCCTTTCACTGACGCTGTGTACTGGGTACTTGCTTTGGATTACTAGTTTTCTTCAGTACCTTCCATTTTTGTGTTTTTTAAAAACAAAGTACCCACAAATTATCACAGACAGCAATCCACTGAGTACAGAAAAAGTAATCAGAGACCTAGGGACCCAAGTCGACAGCGACCTCTCATTTGACACCCACGTTGCCAAAGTGGTTAGAAAAACATTCTACCTTGCACACCTCATCATGAAGGGATTCACATCCAGATCCAAGGATGTCATTGTACCCCTATACTCCTCCCTCATCAGACCCATGATTGAGTACAATGCCCCATTTGGTATGTACCTCACCCGGCATTTGCAACAGCTGGAGAGACCACAAAAGTACCTCACCAAGAGGATCAAGGGTCTCCAACATATGTCTTATTCTGCCAGACTAAAGAAACTTCAGCTCTACTCAGTAGCATACCACCTGCTCAGAGGTGATCTCTGCCTGACGTACAAGGCCATGTCCAATCAGGATCTGATGGACATGCTCAATCTCAAAAAATCCAAATCCATCAGGACCACAAAAGCTAAAGACTTAAACCTCGGCACAAGTATGAATAGGACATGCTGGAGGGATAGATTCATAACCCAGAGGCTTCCCATGCTTTGAAACAAGATCCCAGTTCATGTTAGGCAGAGCCCCTCACTGACTCTCTTCAAGAGAAATCTTAATGAGTGGATGGGAGATCGTAAGTTCACCCCAGGGGTCACATCTGTGTCACTGCTAGACAGGGGCACAGTAAACTAATTCTATTATATAAGGGGACCTTCATTGTGTCACTACTAGACAGAGGCACAGTATTCTAAATTTATTCTGTACATTTTTTTACCATTTCATGGGGTGGCAAAAGCCACATCACTATGGCTAGGCTTACAAATGCCCCAGGGCACATAGCCTAGTACTAAACTATGAAACTGTCTGCCTGGGATGACATGATCGACAAGCCATGATGCTTTGCCAGAGATGGCCTGCACCTGTCGCCCCTGGGATTCCGGATACTGGCTAAGGCTTTAGCCAACACTATAGTGCCTTTTTTAGGCAAGGTTCAAATGACAAATTCACCACCCTAACAGATACAGGCAAGAAGAATCTGAGGGTATTGCTACTCAATGCTAGAAGTCTAAAACTCAAAATGCACTCTCTTGTGGCACTCCTTAAAATGGAGATCAACATCTGTGCAGTGACAGAGACCTGGTTCAAGGCTCCAGAGAGTATCCCTGCATTACCAAGCTATAATTCATACCACACCTTTTGGCCACCTAACCTGAACTGAAACACTAAAGGCGGAGGCATGTCCATATTCATTAAGGATATCCACACCTCCAGACTAGTTGCTCAGCATAATGCATCCAAGATTATCCAAGTGCAACTAACTCTGGGCAAGACCGCAATCCAAATTGTAGCTTGCTACAGATCCCCCACCATGCCCCAGGATTCCCACTCCTCATTTCTTAATACACTGGAATATGTTAGGGTACAACCAAACACCCTAATAATGGGCGATTTCAACTACCCTACCATTAACTGGGAAAACTACTCATGTACCAACTCTTGTGCTCAACGTTTTCTGGAATTCATAAATTCCAATGCCATGGATCAACTTATCCACACCCCCACCAGGGGCAGCAATATCCTAGACCTGGTTATTACCAACATGGGAAACCGGTGCTCCATACCAAAGGTCAAGTCCTCTTTGGTCAGATCTGACCATAAGCTAATCACCCTAGACATCCACATCCCTCCCTCACCCCCCCCATTAGGGAAACCACAGTAAACAATTTCTCCAAAGCCAACTTCACGCTTCTTAAGACAGAAGTGGCAAACTTCACGACACCCATGCTGACAGACAATAGAGGTATGACTGCTGAATCCTACACAAATGCACTTTATAAGCACTTACATGAGTGCATGGATCATGCAATCCCTAACAGAACCAAGATGCTATCCTCCAAAAAAAGGAAGCCAATCTGGTGGTCCCCTGCCATAAACAAACTCTACAACAGAAGAAAGAAACTGTTGCAAAAAAGAGCAAAATCCCATGATTGGAAAAACTCCCTGGTCAGTTTCAGTAAGAAGCTGAGATCCCTCATAAAATCCTCCAAAGTTATTTATGAAAACAAAATCGCCACGGACTCTAAAGACAACCACAAAGCATTCTATAGCTATGTCAAGAATCTCAATGGCAACACTCAGATCTGCTCTAAGTTACAGCACAATGGCACTAAATATACAGAACCAACGGATAATGCCAACATCCTGGCAGATAGGTTCAGTGCTAACTTTACCCCTCTGTTATCCCCTAAAGGGCCCGTCTCTATACCAGAAGAATGCAAAGTTCCTGTAATCACGGCTGCACAGGTAAAAAACACACTATTCAAAGCCAAGAACACAGCATCCATGGGACCTGATGACATCCCAGGCTGTGTTCTACATGAACTACAAAACGAACGGGCACCCCACCTAAGTAACATGTTCAATCATAGCCTCACCTCAGGCTATGTGCCCACTGAATGGCGCACAGCGACAGTTATCCCACTCCACAAAGGGGGAGCCACTACAGACCCCGGAAACTACCACCCAATTAGCCTAATGAGCCTGGTCTGCAAAGCTATGGAGCGTATCATGGAACTTATAAACAATGACATTGGTAATCTCCAAACTCAGGACCCCACCCAGTTTGGGTTTGTAAAAGGCAGATCATGTCTCCTAAACCTGATAGACTTCTTTGAAGCAGTCACCAAAGCCGTAGATGAGGGTAAGGTGGTTCACACAGCCTATCTATATCTCGCCAAGGCTTTTGACACCATCCGCCACTCTGGAATTATAGATAAACTCACTAAACTAGGTATAAATCCCTATGTCACAAGATGGGTTGCCAACTGGCTCACTGACTGCTACTTTCACAGTGTGGGTTCTGACTCCAAATCCAACTTCAGCCCAGTGACAAGTGGAGTACCACAGGGTTCAGTCCTGGGTCCTCTCCTGTTTGGTATCTACTTCTCTGAAGTACAGGCCAACACAGAATGTCTTTGGCTAACGAAGTTAGCAGATGACTGCAAACCATAATGATGATGCCATAATCAAAACTCCAAAAGATGTGGACATCCTACAAAAGGGCCTTGCTGAGACAGATGCCTGGTGTCAAAGCAATGGCCTCAAGCTCAATGCCAAAAAGTGCATTGTCATTCTTTTTGGTAAAAACTCCGTACCCATGAACTACCACATAGGTGGTAGTCTACTTAACACCGAAAGTGTGATAAGAGACCTTGGGACACAGGTGGACAGTAGTCTCTCCTTTGATAATCACATTGCCACAGTAGTCAGGAAATCCTTCTATGTGGCACACCTCATCACAAAAGGTTTCTCATCCAGGAAAAAAGAGGTCATTGTTCCCCTCTACTCGTCACTCAGACCCATTACAGTACAATGCCCCTTTTGGTATGTACCTCACAAGACATCTACAACACCTGGAAAGGCCACAGAAATTCCTCACAAAGAGGATTACCGGCCTCAAAGAGATGCCCTATGCAGACCATCTCAAACAACTGCAGCTTTACTCCATTACATATCGCCTACTCAGAGGCGATCTCTGCCTAACACACAAAGCTATGTCAAACCCAGAGCTTTTAGACATGCTCCACTTAAAGAAATCCCAATCCCTACGAGCTACATGCTCTAGGGACCTAAACCTCGTCACCACAATAAACAGAACATGCTGGAGGGATAGAGTCCTGTTCGAGACTTCCCATTCTCTAGAACAAACTACCTATCTATATCAAACAAAGTTCCTCATTAGCACTGCTCAAGAAAAATCTTGATGACTGGATGAGAGATAGGAAATTCACCCCGGGGATCACTTCTGTGGCTCTGCTCGACAGTGGCACAGGAAAATAATTTTCTTGGGTGGCAAAAGCCAGGGTACCTTTGGCTAGGCTTATATAGGCCCTAGGGCCAATAGCCTAGTACCTACCTATGATCATCTACAATGTCTAGAACAGGTGGAATAGCAAGGGGTCTGTGCTAAGGAAGTAGCAGAAAGTCCCTGAGCCTTTTCATAGACTTAGAGTAATCTTGGCTCTCCCAGTGGAAATGCTCCCTCATGGTATGCAGGATTTCCCCAAAAGAATAATCCTCAGGAGGAGAGGCTGAAGGAATGGATTCTTCAGCATCAGTCCTCATAGGGGGGCATGGAATAATCCTGTTCAGAAGAGGAATCAGAGGAAATAGAAACCTGATCAGAAGAATCATATTCTGTCTCTTGCCTAGGCCTCTTTATCAGGAGGGGGATGGGAACCCCTGATCAAAGTAATTAGGTCTTCAGCCATTTTAAGCATCTGTTTTTTAGGCAATGAAGTCTGAGCAGGAGAATGCTGTACTTGTTTCTTTGTCTTTAGAGCTGCTTTAGTCTTTGAAGCTGATGGTTTAACATACAATTGTGTAGGTCTGAAGACACCCTCAGAAGCCGATGCCTGCTCAGCGGCTCCGGACCCATCTGAGAGAATGATTTCTGAGTGTCCAATACCTTGAATATCCAGAGGCCCAGTCGGCTCCACGTGGGAGTCGGAAGCGGCCTGTAGCTCTGAGGTAGCGGGCGCCAGGGGCTGCAAAAGCGCCTCACTGAGAACCGGCGACTGGCCTAACAGAGGCCTCGTCAGTTCTGGACCTCGGATGCCTATCCTTTTCCTTGTCCTTGCGTTTTTGTAAACTCCGGTCATCGGTTGTTCCAACGGCATTATAGAATTAAATCTTCGGCCAAAGTAATGAAATGCAAAATCGAACCGACGCTTAATAGTGCGTTGGTTAAATCTAGCACAAAGCCGACAGCTAGCAACGTTGTGATCAAGGCCTAGTCAAGGAATACAGTAAGAATGAAAATCCTTATGAGGTATTTGCTTCCCACAAGAAATACAATTGTTAACTTTTTCTGACATCGGTCTGGAGCAAGAAAAAGTTTCAACGGGGTACTTAGCTTTAATGAAGACTTCGGTTCTGAAATTCGGATTTGAAAATCTCAGGAGTCGGCCAACCGGCACTTGCGAACTGCATTTGCTTCGGGCACCACGCGGCAAGAAAGACTGAAGAAAATGGCGTCGGCTGCATCTTTTATACCCTGGCGCACTGACGTCAGGGAAGAGGCGACAGCAACCGATGCCGGACCTAGACTTAGGAATTCAGGCCAACTGCGGGTAGCCTGCCAGCAGGATAACCCAAGAGTAATGACTGCAACAGTGAAACATGATGAACATCCCAAAAGACTTGGAGAAATTAAAAACGGTAGAAAAGTGTTGTGGGTGTCTGTGGTGACAAAGGTCATCTTGTCTCCTCTAGCCAAGGGGGTAGGATTAAGCCATACAAAAATGACACCATTGCTGGGATGCAGGAGAGGGCACAAGCAACATTCACTGTTGTCTGTATGACTGTCCATCTGGATGCCTCTTGCCCCTGAACAGTTTTGGGGTAATTCCCTAGCAGGGGGAACAATTAGTAGAGTGACTAGGGGAGGCTTGATGGTCAGCAGACACAGATGTAAGAGGCACCTAGTGAGGAACAAAACAGAGAGAGAACAAATATTTTACAACCGGCACCTAAGCAGCAAGGGAACAAATTCCAACCACTGGTGTTTTAACAATTACTCTATGCTGGATAAACACAAGCCTATACTTTTATATGTTAAGCACATTTCGGAACATGTCATGACAGCATTTCCAGGTCTTGGCTATTTTTAAAGCAGCAGAGATGTGCACTAGTTTCCAGTAGTACCTACACATAGCAGTTTTTCATTAAAAAGTATGAATACTTGAAATAAAGTTGCAGTTTAGAACTGACTGTTAAAAAGGCATTAACAATCCCATTAATTATTCCTCAATTTTAAAGGCAGGAACTTTAGTGCTTCACTTAAGCCATTAAAATTAGTGGACAAGACAGAGATGCAGCCTTTCTGTTAATTTAATTGAATTTGTAGTAGGTCATTGGTGGAACCTGTATTGTGTATTCATGACAGCAGGTCTCATATCGCCACTACACAGGTTGCTGTAACAGACACCACTCACTCTTGCTCTCTTTCCTTACCTTCCCCTATGCTCAAGTGTGACTGAACAAGGTAACAAAGCATTTCTTGGGACAGGCACACACCACTACAATAACAGAGAGATGGCTGTACAGTTGAATAATTCATGGCATCAGGGAGCTGGGGGATAGAATGAATTGTGTCAGATAAATGGGTGGTAATGAATGTGATTAAAATACATTAGTTTTAAAGAAAATTAAACAAACCACTCTAGTTAGAGGACTTGCTAAGAGGACTGCAGTCAGAATACTGACAACACCTGCATTTTTAGTCAGTACTGTGGCTGGTGTCTCCCTCCCAAAAAAGGAAAGTCTGGGCTTATCTGTCAGACTGTCCACACAAAGCAGCCTCACCTTGAGGTTTTCACACTTTCCTTGTACCATATTAAGCAAGCATTTTTTTTCTTATGGCTTGCTTGTCACCTTTTCATAGGGTACAGTGTGAAAAGTAATGCCAGTTTGAGAAGTATTGCCTTTGTGCCCGTGCAAAAGTTCACTCATTTTGTTTCTGTTGGAAGAATGTCCCTGTATCCAAACAGCTCAAACTTAATAAGCATTAAGCTATAAAGGCAAGTGAGTACAATGCAATCATTGCAGCAAAAAGCAACTACATTCATCTGACATTTTTTTCCATTTATATAGTGAAAAAGCAGAAGTTTGCACTACCAGTCTTCATTTTAGAACCCAGTGTCCCTCCAGCAGAAGCAGTGACACTGCATGCTGCTCAGATACCTCTAATACCAAATCATGGTACAGACTTACTATTTGCACCAGGTTCTCGCACTCCCTCCTTCCCAGGATCCATATTCATGCAAACACAAATGGTAAGCAGCCAACGAGTCTATACATTTCACAGACATCTAATTCAGCAACCCTACAAGCAGCACTCTTTTCAACGTACTTAAAACTGTATGATTATGGACTTAATGGCATAATAGTCTAAACCACTAGCTGGCTTTTATGTTTTAGACTGAACTGCATACTGAAGAAATTTAATGTGCAGTTCAATAAATACTTCAGTGTGTTTCTTTTGTCTTAAGCCATACAGTTTTTTTATTTTTTTGGCTCAAGGTTTTAAAAATGTTTTGGAATTTTATGTCATAAAAAGCTAGGCATCATTGGAAAGATATATAAGGTGCAGTTTTACATACACTCAAATTCCATTAACCCAGGCTTAGCCATGACCCAGGTTGCCGGCAGTGAGGAGGATAAAAAGGGCAAAAGCACTTCTTAAGTATCGGTCATAGCTGAATGCCTTCAGTCAAGTAGCACTCTGGTAAAATAAATTTTGGAAAACTGCAATGCATTTCTGAAATAAGTTGTACACGAAGATATTTAGAAAATTACCTACTGTAATTCAGAACAGTACGTGAAAACATTCACAAATACATACAAACTAATACACAATACATCCACCTATACTAAAAATTTTAGAGCACAGTCTCCATATTCCTGGAGTCTGCTTGGGTTTTTTCATCACAGTACCCAGTTTTCTTTTACAAAGACAAGCTGGTGATGTGAGAAAAATATAACCTTTACAGCTGTTAAAGCTCTGTGCTTAATTCTTCAGAAAGTTCAAAAAATCTCATGATAGCAATATCTGCAATTACGTAATTTCATGAAAACACTATACCAAACCAAACAAGATCAATATCAGGAATGTAGAGATAGGTCAAGAGGTGCTGACCAAGGAAAGAAAGAAAATTTAGAATCTCTTTCTTATATAAATTCTTAAGACAATAAATACCTGCAAGTTGGAAAGCATGGAGTGAAATTAAAGAACTGGGTTGGTTAAAGAATAGATACTAAGGCTTGGAGTAATTGTCTTCCACCTATAACGCCTGTTACACTTTTCAACACTATTACTGTATGGCAACACTCTGTAGCCAGATGCAGTTTGAAGATAACACCTATGTGCATATATTTCATAGGGGGGGGTTGACTCTCTCGCAGATAGTTTGATACATGTCTAGTGTTTATTAGTAATGGTTAATTATACATTAACAGAATTATGCTAAACAGTCCCAGCATTGTGCACACTACATTTTTGACAAAGCAAATAGGACTGTCGAACATCTCGTCCCATGCTGACACATACTGGGAACTAAACAAGACGAACCAATTATTATAATGAGGTTTGCACAAATGATTGTTAAATTAAATTAATTATAATTGTTTTTTTTATTAGTCATCATTTCATTATTTAATTTACTAATTGCTGCTTCTATTTAAACGTAATTCATTGCGATAGTGTTTGTACTCTGATGATGCCCAGTATATTTTATGGGTGAAAGCGCTTAGTACTCGTTACTGTTTTGTCACATTTTTAACCAGCATTAATAAACCAGTGTTCCACAGTCGAATTGGTTCATCTTGTTTGGTTTTACTGGTTCTAATCGTTTGGATTTCTACACATACTGGGAACTCCCTGGGATGATAACAGACTGTCAATTGATGAAGCATTTTTTTAAGCACCTTTATTCTTTATTAAACTCACGTATATTTAGCAACATGGGTACACATACTCTAAGAAAACAAAACAAACCATTGCAATGGTTTCATTATCAGACATTATACGTGGGATTTCTTTAACGATCATTCACTCTAATATTACATCAGTTGTTCAAGTCCTGCCTTCCCAAAAGCTTCACTCCTCAACAATATTTTCCAAGCATTGCTCCCACAAATTCCATTTATTTATATGTAATTTGCTCCTTCCCTTTTATAAAGAATCCCACTTCCAATATCTGACCTCATTTATTGCATTCAATACTTCACTTATGGTTAGCTTAGAGTCTGATTTCTATTTTCTTTGTCAAAGTCAGTTTTTGATGCACAGCAGAATTAAAAAAAAAAAAAAAAAAGTCTGGCCTAAATGTAATGTGAGACTTTGTAAAAGGCGAAAGGCAGGTACAGAAAAAATGAAAGAAACCCATCTGGAGAGATGAATAATGTAGAATAAGTGGGGACACAGCATAATAAAAGAACCATGCACAACTATTACACTGAAAGTGGAAAGGCATGATGACAATGCACAAGTGGTGGGAACATTGGGTATGCACTATGATACAGAATCAGAATTGCCTACCCTTGTTAATGCCTTGCTGTGTCTAATTATGCTGGCTGCCAAAAAAGCAATTACTAGAAAATGGAAATCAAAATCTAAACCAACAATATTAGAAGTAGTGAATATAGTAACAGAGATAAAACAACTGGAATTGAGATCTTTAGAAAAGGGTACGTACATAGGAAAAAATGGGAGTTGTGGGAACAATAAATACAGAGGAGGACGGAGGTTTAAAAGAAGGCGGGACGTAAATGACCTATGTAATGTTTGACTGAAAATGATTGGCTAGATTATAAGTGATGTATAATGTTTGCCACTGAGAGTTTGTCACTATGGTTTGTGATGTAAAATGTTTGTAGCTAGGATTATATCAGTGTGGTTTGTTTTCATTTATATACATGTCTGATTGCTTATGTCATAAGTGATGGTTTAATAAAGATGTTTTTCGTTTAAAAAAGGGGCAGGAATTGAATAATTTATGTAATATTGTTAGGTTAGGTTTTATGATATACAGCAATATATGTGAAATATAATGTTCAATGTTAATTTGCTAATTACTTTCATATAAAATGTAACTGTGCCTATGTCACAAGTGAAAATTCAATAAAGGTGTTAAAAAAAAGTCTCAAGGAGGACAAGACAAGATGGGTCTATATTATATAAGCGAATGGACTGAATTATGAATGCTATATAATTGACCCACAATCCCCGAAAACCCAAAATGTTGAAAACATGAATCAGTGATCCCCCCCGGGGGGCTGGGGGACATCGCTGATCCATAAAAAAAATAAATAAAAATACAAAAAGTGGAGAGGCTTTGCCCCCCACACCCCCCCCCCACTTAAATATACCAACTCCGAGATCACAATACAGTGGAGGAAATGGCAAAGTTTCGAAAACGGCCTAGTGATTTTTTTCCCTAGGAAAAAATAAATAAAATCGCTGTTCCGTGCTTTCGGTATTTTGCCATTTCGAGTAATGACATTAGACTAAACACCGTTCGCAATTCATTGCGTTCGCTAAAATAATAGGGACCTGATAAGACAGACCAGGGGAGAACTTGAGTCTATCAATTCAATTATCTAGGTTTACTCTGCTTGACATGTAGTGGAAGTTTGTTCCAGAGCTGCAGGATGCACTGGGGTATTATTCTATCATGCCAAGTTAACATGCCATTTATCTGCTGACAATAGTTTAGCTCTTTAACAGAGTATTTCATATACTATTAATTCTGTAATGGAACAAGAGGTCAAATAGGGTTGGATTTATCATGGCTCGAAACGTCAGACACAGATCTCTACAGAAGAGTCTGTAACAGAATGAGTTCAGAGAAAGGGATGTCTCTCTCGCTCTCTCTCTCCTGATAACTGCAATTTCTGAGGCCACTGATCTTTAAGTTATGAATCTCAGCGGTCTCTCAAGCTGTGTGATGTGTTTATACAAATACGTGCCAAAAGGTGCATTACATTCAATAATGGGTTTGATAAGATACGAGTTAAGGAGAATTAAGTCTTCTTTGGATCTAGTGAAGATGCTTTTGGAAATTTGATGACCTAGATAAAAGGCTTTCTGAACTACTGTGGAGACATGATGGTCAAATGATAAGTAATTAACAACAATTCTTAGACCCATTACAACAGTGTCTGACTGGAGGGGTCCAGCGCCTATATGGTAAGTGGAAACATTTTGTTTACCAAGATGAACTGTGCTACATTTCTCACACTGAATTTGAGGCCACTGTCATTGTACCAATTAACGTGGTCTAACCCATGCTTGAGCAATTGCGAGTCAGCTGAAGAATGAATAACACCCAATTTACAGTTGTCTGCAAACTTAGCTGACCACAGATCAGGAAGGATTGCCTGAATGTCTGAGAAACAGAAGCCAAACAGGAAAAGGCCTAAAATGAAACCCTGTAGTAGACAACTCAACTTTTTTGCTTTCAGAAGTGGTACCTGCAACTCTAACCACACAGGTTCTGTCAGTTCAACCAGTTTAGCTATCCACAGTACAATGTTAATCTGAATATAAATCCTTATAAGTCCATCAATAATGCCCGTTTGGGGAATAGTGCCAAACAACTTGGCCAGGTGGTGACTTCAAGATGGCTGCACACTGATAAACAGCTTAATTTTGACTCTCCTAGCGTGAAAAAAGAAACTGAAAGAGGAGGTCTAGTAATTCTGACCACTTTAATAAAATACAGTCACTGGTTATTAAGTACACCGTCTGGATGCCAGCAAAGAAACAACTTGGATAGCCTGAAAAACAATCAGCTAGAAAAAATGAAGGAAAGAATCCTGTGGCACATCGGCAAAAATCAATTCAAACTCCAGCTTTGGTATGAGATGGCTCCCAGCAATTTAGAGGAAAAAAATATGCAGAGAAGATGAAAATAAATGAAACACTGAAGGAGTATATCAACTCATAACTAAAGGCTGCAAAAAAAAAAAAAAGTCTAAACTTAAAGCAGCTATTCAGATGAACTGGTAAGCCTGGAGAAATCGGAAGTCGAAATGAAAAAAAGACTGACCGAGTATAAGACTTCTCAAGAAAAACAGTTTCAAAAGTGGTACAGTGTGAGGGACAGCACATAGAGAAAACCTGAGATTTTCTGTTGTACCAGAGAAACTAGAAAGAACAGACTATTATTTTAAAAGCACAAACAAGCAACTGGAATGGTACTCCACAGCAGGATTTGTTAAATGAAAAGGGCACATAGAGCGTATGCTCTCAATCTGGCCATGAGAAAACAGCCAAGACTTGTATTAATAAAGGTGCAATCATGCCAGCAGAAATAAATGATCCTGAAAAAACTGTGACAGAAGGGCAATGTATTAAAAATTGGAGACAGTAGAGTATTTGTGGAAAATGACCAGGCAGAAAAGAAGAACATTTATCCCAGCAATCAGAAAAATGTTGAAAAGCAGGTACTATAAGATTCAAGCTGTTGTATCCAGTTATCTTCAGAATATTATTTGCTGGAGGATCAGACATTTTGTATGCAGAACAGGCTAAGGAGGAAATACAAAAATTTGTACAACAAAGCATGAACCATCAAACACAAGAGAACTCTGCTTCTCATTCTTAAGATAATAAGGCTCGTAGAGAGAGACTTTGCCAGTGAAACCTTTTCCAAAGTCCAAAAGGAAAATGTTTTAGAGACAGAAAAAGAACAGGTGTTAATTAGAAGACTCGGGAGTACCTTGGACTTGAACTAGAGTCTCTCTGTTGGGAGATGGAGATGAATAGGATAAAAGTCCAGTAACACTGAAATTTGGTGAATATATACATATATAAATGTGAGATTACAAAGCATCAATCATATTTGTGAAGTACTGCTTTACAAGAAAAAGTGGCCAAGAAACATAGGTCTCTTGTTGAGATTTCAGTCCACACACAAAAGTTTAGCAAAGCATATACTCCACTTAATGTTTGGAAGGACACTAAAAGGAAAAAAAAAAAAGTAATTGTTACGCAAAACATTTTTTGTTCTTATTATTTGTATAAAACAGATTTATGTAGTTTGTAGTCTGGGGTATCTAAAATGAGGGGGTGAGATTACATCATTTTAGTGATTGCTGTATATGATGAAAGAAAGTAAAGTATTTTCTTTTTAATTTTCAAGAAATATAGGCATCACAATGTATAAAAAGAAGAAAGGCTAGACAAAAGCATGTTTATGTTACTATGTTGTGAGCTCAGGCTGTCAAGGGCGGGGGATGTGATGTAAAAGTTCAATGATTACAATAAACGTAGAGATGAATTTTTTTTGTTACTTTTGCATACATGAATATTTGGATTAATGCCTTGGCTTAATCTAAAACAAGTTTTTTTTGTGTGTAAGCATGTGGGTTTGAAAAATAAGAAAACAGTGAATGCAATCAGAAGGTTTCCTTAGCAAATAAATGTTCAATGGGAGTTGAGAAGTCTGCAGCTGAGGGGAGATGTACATTCTGTCCTTACGTTTCCATGAAGACCATCTGAGTACAGGTGCAGGCAATAATTCTTGAGAGGTTTGGGCATTGCTTGCAGAGAGCCATGTAAAATTAAAAGGTACAAGGGCAAGCAGCTCAGTAATAAATAAATTTTAAAATTACTGGAAGTGAATAACAGCAGCTTATCTGGTACCTAAATACTTTGATGCACTTGCAAGAAAAGTGTACAACTTAGTTTTATTTAAAGATAACCAGTGCACTTTTTCTTGAGGCTAAAAGTTACTGTTTTCTGAAAGCATATGAGGAGTTTTTCCACATCTGGCAGAAGAATAGAGATAAGAAAAGAAGAGAAAGCAATTAGTGTAAGTAGGAGCACAAAGTGTTGCATAAGAGTTAGCATTAATCTTAATAAGTAGCTGTTGATTTGGGACAAATGTTCTATCGGGAGGGTTAAAACTTCATTATTTGAAGATATACATAGTTCTGTGTGTTTGTTTTAAGTTAATGTGTTACGAGGGTGGTGTGTGTGTGTGTGTGTGTGTGTGTGTGTGTGTGTGTGTGTGTGTGTGTGTGTGTGTGTGTGTGTGCGCGTGTGTTTAGGGTTTTCATTAAAACAAAGTCTTGAAAAATTGCGACATAGGCTCAGATGGAGATGAAAAGAAACTGTATAAAAGATCAACCTGCCAAACATTAGTGGATGTATGTAACGCAAAAGCTGAAAAGTAGACATTTAAGAAAAAGTTGTCAAGAATAATAGGTGGGAATAATAACTTACCATAATGGCTACACAATCCATATTATTTTGGAATGTGAATGACCTCACAGGTATAGACAAAAAGATAAGATTATAGAAAACGCAGAGTGCAAATAGCAATGCTGCAGGAGACACATTTGGAAAGACATAACTATGTGAATTTGATAAGGAAAGGGTTTCAGGATGGATTTTCGGAATAACAGGGACAAAGCAAAGAGGGAGTACCTATAGTAATTGCTAGAGGAGCTCCAATACTGACAGAAAAAAAAAGGATAATAATGGTAGATTTGTGATAGTGAGGAGCTACTGGCAAGGGAAGCAATATTATGTTGGCATGTATTTATATTCCACCTAAAACTGCTTTTATGGAGCTTAAGAAAATTTGGAGAGAAATAATTAGCTTTCAGGAGGGAATATTTCTTACAGATAGAGACTGGAACTTTATTGGCACTGGACTGTATTTTGGGGACCTAGAAGGGAAAATAACAGACAGCACTTTTCTGAAGAAATTTATGAAAATATTTAGTATGGAAAACATGAATTCAGTAGTAGTAGGAATGCAGAGAACTTGCATATTACTCCGAGGTACAACAATTGGATTAGACTAGGCAGAAATTATATTTCACAGAAACATGTACATTTCATTGAAAATATCGACACATACCCAAAAACTAATTCAGATCATGTGCCAATAAAAACTTTGATAAAAATGCAGAGTAATGAGACACTGGAGTCTCCCACCCACATGTTAAAGGGAGGAATTTAAGGAATGGGTAGTAGAAATTATTCAAGAGTTATTAGAAAAGATAGACATTTCTCCATAAGTTATAACTAGTGAGTGGGATAAAATGAAAGTGGAGTTTAGCAATAGAGTAAAAATATAAGAAAACAAGGGTCAAGAATCAACAGGAATTACTTAGAGAGGCAGACAAAGGTTATGGTATTGCAGAATAAGGGGAATCTCACGGAACAAGAAGAGGTACAACTACAGAGTGCTAAACAGAAAATAAGGGAGTAAGTATCTGGACTCCAGAGCACAAAAAAAAACTTTTAGCATGACTTAGGCACAGAAAGTGTTGCCAAAGAGAGCCTATAACAAGAAAAATAACCAGACATCCAGCAGAGGCATTACAGATGTCATTTTTATGAAAATTTGTATGAAGCAGAGAAATTTATGGAAGATTTAAGTGCACCAAGATTAGAGGCAGACTAGGCTCAACAACTAACAATTAAGATAGGAGGAGACGAGATACAATGGTGACATATAACCAGTCTACAGGAAAGTCTCCAGGAATAGATGGTATTCCAGTGGAAATATGGAAAATAGGAGGAAAGAATGATAAAGCTCTGGAAGGTTTTAACAGTACTTGAAAAGGAGGGGAAGCACCAACATCCTAAAAGAAAACTGTTGTGGCTGTAATACCAAAGGATGGTAAAAATCCATCAGACCCAGCTTCAGAGAGGCAGATTTCAATTTTAAACCATAATTATAAAGCGTTTATGTCTATACTATCTAAAAGAATGGCAAAGGCATTGCCAAGATTGATAGATTTGGATCAGTTATGGTTTTGTGGAAGGAAGGCATACATTTGACGACTTTAATAGAACAGTAATAATCTAGAAGGAAGCAGAATGTAGGAAAATACTGTTGTTGGCGAGTCTTGATGCAGAGAAAGCATTCGACAGATTAAAGCTATGATTTTTATGAGGGAGGAAATGGAAGCATTTGCATTCCCTGATTCAATAAGGTTAATCAGGAAGATGTACGAGGGATTGCAGGAAAGAAAAAGTGGGTTCCTCTCTGATAAGTTGGGTCTGAACACAGGAAACAAGCAGGGGTGCCCTCTTTCCCCTTGGTTATTTGCTTTATAGTTCAAGACATTGGCAAAGAAAATAAGAGACTCAAATGCAAAGATATTACTGATATGATAACCAAGACAAATTGGCTTTATTTGCAGACAATATTTTGTACCTGATAAAAACAGCAAAGCACAAATCAGTTCTGTGGAACATTTTGAAAATGATTATTAATTTTGTATCCCAAAAAGATTTGAAAGATAAAAACAAAGGCTATAGCTGTAAATTATGTACCCACACATGAATTGGTTAAGAAATACCCATATTTATGGGGACACGATAAAATGAAGTACTTAGGAGCATGGATTATAAAGGCTTCTGTTATGGCAGCTATGGATATGTGGAAAGAGACTAAACAAAAGATAATACAAAAACTGAGAAACTGAAAGCTTCTGTTAATGTATGTGAATAGCAAGACACAAGCAGTGAAAATGTCTTTAGTCCCTTTAGCTTTATATACAAGTCAGGCATATTTTTTTTTATCAACCAGAGAAGTTGTGGGCAATAATAGAGTGTTGAAGGAATTTATCTGAAAGGGGAATGGGGGAAGCGTCAAATGGGATAAGTTGATCCTTCCAACAGAACAAGATGGCTTAGGATTACCGGACTTGAAATGATATTTTAGAGCTACACAGTTAAGGCTCATATACAGAAGTCAAGCAGAAAGCTATAATTTAAAGTGGAAAAGGGTGACTATGAAATGGCGGGAAATTCAAGAAATAAGGCCACAGTAGGATTTTGGTTGCAAACCCTTAAGGAGAATAACAGCCATACAGAACATTATATTCATAAAGAAGCAGAACATACTCCAAGAACCAAACCAAGGCAAGAATGCAGAAAGGGGAATTTGCCAATAGGGATTACTGCAATTAGGGGTACACAGAATAGGCAATAGGGGGCTGGAATTTGCTGGAGGAAACTGGCAGAGGAACCAAAGTGTTAGCAGCAAATAACCGGAGAGGGAACTAAAACAGAATGGGAACAGGCAGAGGAAACATTTTGACTGCAGACTGCCTTCCTTACCAGGGACTGATGTAGAGTACAGGCAAAGAAAAAGGGATAGGAGAACCCAAAGTGAAAGACCTGCTCTAGTAGAGGTTTTAGTTGACTCTAGAACAGAAGCTGCTGTTAAAAAGGGATAATTAGTACAGCATACAAAATATTGCACTATAAGTATAGGAATAAATCGGAAGAGGCTAGAAAAGATTTGGAAGAAAGACTGGATAAGCAGATTTAGGATTTTTGCTTGAAGGTGTTTGCATACGTATGTTTATACCCTGAGCAGACTCCAAAGAATTTTTCCTAGGGTAGATGGCAAATGTTGGAGGCGTGATGGGGAAGAAAGAGGTAACTGGGAACATATGTTTTGGCAGTGAAATCAGTTGTTAGACTTTCTCTGCTGAGTATTTTGTTATAAAAAATAGGTTGAGTGAGCATATGATTCTTTTGAACTGGGACACAGTATCTGAATTGCCTAGACATAAAGCCTTATTCAGTTTAATTCTGGTGCCTACAAAAAACAATTACTAGAACATGGAAATCAAAGTCTAAACCAACTGTTTTTGAAGAACTGAACAGAAGTGAATGAACTGGAAGTAGGATCTTTAGAAACGGGTAGGAGCAAATTACATAGAAGTAAAGGGAAATTGTGGGACTAATACATGCAGAATAATGCTCTGGAGGAGTACTGAGGTTTAAGGGAAGGCAGGGATTGAGCAACTTATGTAAATTTGGACTTTTGAAAGTTTTACAAAAGAACATATGTGATGTTAATATGGTTTGTTCTTTTTTATACAAATGTATGTTTGCCTGTGTCTTAAGCGACAATTCCACAAAGGTGTTTTAAAAGGTTTACTATCAATATTGCGAAAGGCAAAACATTTGCTGTTCGCAATATCGAAGTAAACCACTGAACCTGGAACCTCGAGTGCTACGCAATGTCGACTCAAATGATAGACACATACGAGTCAAAATTCTCACCGAAAACATCACATGATATCAGAATAGGAGCTGATGTAAATCAAACTCCTATATGACATATTACGTTTTTGCAGATGGGGCAAGCCCCCCCTGCACCCCCTGCGTGGGGGCCCCACATCCCCCTGCTAGTAATATATTCCAACTCAGAGATAGCACTACAGTGAGGATATGGATGAATTTCCAATCCCCACTGTACCGCGATCTCAGTACAGTTTATTGAACATACTTATGCGAATGCACTACTGCATTTCATAAGTTTGTTAGACTACCCCATACACATGACACTGTGCAAAAGACAATCTGATTTTCGGAAGCATACATACAGACATCTTGTCATTCACACAAATGATAGCAAACCATTTTAAAGAAAATATACTGGCCAGGTCTAGGATAAGCTGTCTGCACTGCATAACCACTATCCCACCAATTCTGTTACTTTTTCAAAGAAATTAATTAGGTTAAAGAGGCAGGACATTCCTTTGACAAAGCCAGACTTCTGCCAGACTATAAGGTAGTTACCAATGCCACCAGTCACTCCTTATCAGCTGCTTTAGGGCCCTTAACAAAAGGTGTCCAATCTTACCATGTAATATTAATACTAATACAAAACGATAGTTTGACCAACAGCAAAGCCATTAGGAGTGACCCATGCAGTGTTACCAAATAAATATGCAAGTATTCTCAAAACTTAAATATCTCTACACAAATCAGCCACAATGAAAGGTTTAAATATATTAAATATATACTCACAGTAACAGAGTTCAGAATCACAGGAAATACTTAAAACATTACAGCATAGGCTCAGACAAATAAAGAAAATATCTAAACTAAGCTTCACTATATTCCTTACTGAATCTAAGAGAATCATACGGTTCCCTGGAAACTTACTATAGAGCAAGGCAGATGTGGTGAATGGTTCTTCTCGTTATCAGGTCCAAAACAAAATGGAGAATGCTCTGTCTCATTAAGAGAGTTCTCAAAATAATATCTAAAATATTACTACTGAAAAGCTTGCAGAATGGCATCACTTCTTATCATCTGACTTCTAGTTCCCAGGCAAACGCCCCACTTCTGAAAGCTGGCAGTATTGAGCATCTATCTGTAAAAAATACCCAGGCAAGAGCTTTTGCTCAAATCTTTGGCAGGTGCTGGAAGTCATAAACAATTGCATTCATTCGTGCTTCCAAAGTAGCAATTACTTCATCCCAAAGGTAATACAGAAAGCTTCCTAGTACACACTGTGCCTCTGGCTGCACTGAAACATCTTTATGGCCTAGCCCTGGCCTATAGAGTGATTTAATTTCAGATATTTTTCTAAAGTTTGCTGGACTGAGGTTAACCCTCCAGTTTCCTCCGTTAAAACAGACACTGTAAAACAGTAACAATAGTGCATGTACATTTCTGTTCTCTTCCAGTAGGGCACACTGTGGATACATTTTAAGCACAAGTACTTGCAAATACCTTTTCACCACAAGCATCTGTACAAAGCAGTTTAATATACTCATGACATACAGTTCTAATACATTTGTAACACAAGCATCGTATATGACATACAGTTCTAATACATTTGTAACACCAGCATCCTGTATAAATTAGTTTGATATTCATAAATGACAGTACCTCCTTTTGTCACACAGACCATGTCTATTAGTGCTTTCCTTGTGTAATTTGTGTGTAACCTAGATATAAAATTAGATGAGATTTGGCAGATAACTACTTGTTATGAGCTAGAGCTAGGTCTACATCATATCATCGAATGTACTATTTAGCGAATGCTTATTAGTCAAACACTAAATAGCAAACATTCATTTAAGTGAAATGTTTTGCTGGGAAAACAACTGGCCAGTCTTCATCCTCTTCCCCACTGTAGTGCGATCTCGGAGTAGGTGTATTTACTTACGGGGATATGGGGGCATAGCCCCCCCTACTACGATGGGTTTTACTTGCTGATGTTTTCCTGTGGTTCGCTGGGTTGGCCAACTGTTTTTTAACCCAGTGAAAAATTTCACTTAAATGAACGTTCGCTGTTTAGTGTTTTCACTTATTAGTATTCGACTAATAAGCGTTCGCTAAATAGCACGTTCGATGATGTGATATAGACCCTATGAGCTTATGTTGGCTGCTGCCTGGGGCATGATTCTCTCCCACCACTTATATTAAGCAAACAGCACTGTAGGTATCCAGGTGATCAAATAAAATGTGAATGATTTAATAGTAAAAGTTACTATCTTGAGCATTTCCTGTCAAACAATAAGTCTAGAATCTTAGGGCCAAGTGATCAGTGCAATGCTACTAAAATTATGGAAGGATAAAATAAACTACACACTGTACTACTGCCCGATACCAATTTTCCTTTCAGACTGCAAACATTTTTACTTGTGTTCCTCAGAAGCTAGCCCATGTTACACCCAGTCTGATCTGATCCATCTTTATTAATGTGGGTTTCAGCCCAGCAAGCCTAACATATGGCTGCAATGAAAGAACATTGATAGCAATGCAAATCTTAAAATCCTCAAAAGGATGCTGCTACAATGTTACTCAATTTGTCATCAAATTTGGAAAACATAGCAGTGTCCACTAGATTGGAAATTCAATTTATATTCCAATCTCAAAAAAAAAAAAAGCTATGATAAAGAATACTGAAAAATCTGAAACCACTGCCTTGTTTCACACACTAGTGAGGTAATACTCAAGATTCTACAAGTGGGACTCCCAGTAATGTATAGACCCAGAACTGACAGAAGTTCAAGCTTTTTTTAAGTTAGGGAAGAGGCAGCCCAGATCAAATTGTTAACATCTGCTGGATAATAAAGAAATGCAAGGCAGGTCTACAAAAATAATTATGTCTACTTTAGTGACTTCTCTAAAGCCTTCATAAACTGTGCAAGTTCTTAAAAGAACTGTGGATACTGGTTCACCATGTTGCCTCCAAGAAACAACAGTTATAGTTGAACATGGAAAACTTAACTTGTTTAAGAGGCAGGAGTATTAAGAGACTGTACATTGTTATGCTAGACATTTAATGTAAACGCTGAGCATGTTATGCAAAATGCTGGGCTAGATCAGATGTGGGGAAAAATTGTCAACAGAAATAGTAATCTCAGACAAGCAGATACCATTTTAATGTTTTGAAAAGTGATAAAATGAACAGCCCATTTATGATGAAATTAGAAACTGCCAAAACTAGCTTGCTGCTCCACATAAAAACAACAAGATTATGTCATCTAGCTCAATCAAGTCTAGTCTTCGCAAACAGATGGGGAATATGCAGAATAAGTGACAGATTTTATTTTTTCCTGGGCTCATAGATCTCTGCAGATGGAGACCTCTACTATGAAATTAAGATATTTGCTTCTTGGCAGGAAAAATATAGCAATTCTGGAGACAGCAGTAAACAGCAAAGATATCACATTGTCAATTTCCCCCAGGAATAGTGCATCTCTGTGACAGCTGAGCTACAATTTGTGTAAAGCTATACATAAGAAAATAAATGCTTCTGAAACTTGTGTGTACTACAAAAGATCAAATTAGTCAATACTTAAGGAAATAAAACCAGACTGGACAACACTAAAATTAAAACTCATCTCATTTATTCCAAACCACTACAGTGAAGGTCAGTTTTGAGGGGCCATCATTCAGGCAGTCATCGGGGTGCTAACACTTTTTTTTTCTTTATAAACTATGTCCTACAGCCCCTGTACATGGCTTAGTGCATGAGGGAATGGCGCATGCAATGGGCTGACTGCACTAGTCATCCTTCACTTTTCCAAGGGGCACTGCCAGTAAGAATCCCTGCACTCCCATTCTCAAGCATTGTGGTAGTTTCACCAATTTCCACGAGAGAAAGAGAGAAAAAAATACTGCACCACCCTGTGTGCTCACTGAACACCCACACTTATCCCTGTTACCAGGGAAGGCAAGCAGGTCATGCCCTTTCAGTCTTCTCCCTTCCTACCTGGCTCCTCCATTGCTAAGGCCTCAAACTGAAACCTTAGTCACCTGGATCTCTGTCAAAGCTGCATCCCTCTATGCCACTGAGGTCGGCTTCATTAAGATCTATAGACACATAAATTTCATAGTAAGCATGAAGAGAGCCATTGCCACCAATTAATAGGACAGAGCCCTCAGTGATCCTCCTAGGTATCCATCAAGAGAACACACGCTGGATCATTGTGCCTCTGAAGGATGACAGATCTAGAGATCACATCTAGCTTAATGTCTGCGAAAGTATTCAGTGAAGGCCATGCAGCAGCTATACAAATGTCATCGAAGACTGCATGTCTTAAAAATGCAAGAGAGGTAGCCACTGCTCTAGACATATGCACTATAGACACAGACTGCAGCAGTTTTTTTTTTTATTTTTAAGTCAGTTAACAGATACAAGTCTGAATCTTTTTTGTTAATTAGAAAATGATACAAAATGTGGTGATCCCTTCTGAATGATTTGATTCTAGCCACATCCACATAATACAATATACTTACCTTCGAGTATTTATGAAAGAATCGTCAGACTGATGAGTGATTATGCTCAAAGTAGCTACCAAGACCATCTTTAAAGGAAAGATTAGTTCTCAATGACACATTATCCTTAAGACAGAGTAGGGAGGTTTTACACCAAAGGCCTGTATTTTAGAAATTCTTCTAGTAAAAGTAATTGCCATCAGCAGCAGTGTCTTCCAAAATAGACTCATCAAAACTGCTTTAATAGGATGCTCAAAAAGGAGTAAGGATTGGCTTCTCTAAAATGGGATACAAATTCTATGAAGGGACAAGTTCCATGGCAGGTCAGGAAGGTACCATTTAAACCTCTGCAAACCTTTAAAGGACCCAAGGTGTTGAAGTCTCGAAGGATGTTGGATGTGGTAGCACTATGTACCTTTATAGAACTTAGGACTGTGTTATAGGAATCTTAAACAGCATGCAAAAAGAGCTGCAAAGGGATTCATGCCCTTAAAAGTAGACCAAAGAGCAAAACATGCACATTTATTTCTGTACGATTTTTTTCTAGTACCAAGTCTCTGTGCATCAAAGGAGGGCATGAAGAGTTTCTTGGCCATTACTGAAACTAGTGGTCCTGGTTGAAGCCTGTCAGATGGACAAGTCAGTATGGATCTGGAAAGCCTCAAACACAGTGGTGCCCCCAGAATATGAGAACACAGCAGAGGTAACCCACACTTGCAGAGGCAAGGAAGGGACTTTGAGAATGACTGTAGACTTTTACTATTCGACTTTCTGAATGAACTGTGTAATAGGAGAAATGTAAGGAAAACTACTGGGGTCATTTCTGGATGACAGCATCCCCAGAAGTTCCACTCCCCAAAGGAAGGGCAGTGGAACAGAAGTCGCTGTACTTGGTACTGGCTAGGGATGAAAAGAGGTCATAGCAAGGCTTCTCTGTCACAGTAAGGCTGAAGGACCTCTCATGAGGCATCACCGCACAGCAGCTAAGCCTGTCCAGAAAAGAATTAGCCTCCCCTGGAATAAAGCTGGCTATCGCAAAACAACCTGTTCACACAACCACTTCCCCCATCCTAACCACTTCTTGACAGATGGAGTGAAACGCCTCTTCCTTTTTAACAAACCACTTATATGTTGATGTAAAAGGCAACTGCACCCTGAAGCAGGCAGTCCTGGAACGTTTACAGACTAAGGTGAGAATGACTGCCATCATTTTCATAACACTATGGTGTGCCCACTAGCCTCCGTCTGGGACCACACCTTGGTCCGTTTGTTCCTGACAATGTCTCCCACCTAAGGTGGAGACATCCATGGGAACCACCACAAGGGTGAGGGGAATTTAAAATGTATTGCCCAGAGCAAGGTTGGGGTATAGCTACCAATTTAAGTGAATCGTGAATGACTTGGAAATCTATCTGAAGAGGCAAAGGATCAGCTAAGTGAGACCACTGCATTTTGAACCTCCTGTAGAACCTTACATCTTGGGTGATGTGAGCTGTAGTATATGACATAACCGAAGAATTATCAAATCCATTATGAAAATTGGCGATAGCTGCTAAATGTACACTGATTGTTGATGCTATGGCTCCTGCATGTAGAAGAGTCATTAGGTATTGTAGGATCTTTTTAATAGGCATAGAGAAGGGATCTAAGTTCTGATCTTTGGCCCAAACAGAGAAACTAGTCCATTTACTAGAATAAACTTTCCTGGTGGAAGGTTTGTGTGAATTCAGAAGAATTTCAAAAACAGGAGATGAGATGTCAGGCAGCCTGGCAATCACTGGAAGTGGAGGAACCCAGCTGTGAGCTGGAGGCTGTGGAAATTGGGGTGAATCAGTCCCTCAGGATGAGATAACAGACCTTTGGAATGATCCAGTATCCACGGGCTGTGAATCAGATGAGGCCATAGGAACAGGAACCAAACTTGTTGGGGCCAATAAGGGGCAATGAGGATCACTTTGCTTCTCAACCTTTGAGCTTTCTGGAAAAAGTTCGGAATGAGGGGAAATGGAGGAAAGGCATACAGTAGACCTGGGGGCCAATCGTTCGTTAGAGCGTCTCTTGGGGGTTCCCCCTGAGGGGGGAATCAGAGCAAAGTAGCTTCTGCATTTGTTGTTTAGGGGGGTAGCAAACAGATTGCAGCAAGGCTTGCCACAGCAGTGGAAAATCCGATCCGCTATTACAGGACTGAGGGACCATTCGTGAGGCATCAGGATGTTCCTGTTCAGATTGTCCACAATAAGGTTGGAACTCCCGGGAATGTGCACTGTTACAAGAAAGCAGTTGGAAGCTAATCACCCAGTGCCAAATCCTCATGGCTTCCCAACACAGGGGTAAGACCTGGCTCTGCATTGCTTGTTGATATACCAGATGACGGACATGTTGTCCGACTGAATTGCAATGGTCCCAGAAGGTAAGGATGTATGGAACAATTGCAACACTAAGAACTGCCCTCAGTTCCAGGACATTTATGTGCAAATTGGAATCCATGGGGGACCAGGTGACTTGGACCGTCTTACCCTGGAAATGCCCCCACCACACTAACAGGGAAGCATCCGTGGTCACTGCGGCCGTGGGCTGGAGGAGACAGAATGGTCGAGACCAAAGATTCAATTGTGACTTCATCCACATAGCATTTCTTCCTTGCAAAGGTTTGTAAGACGTATCATGTGGTCGAGTGGGTGAGTTAAGATTGACTATTGTGCAGAAATAAGCCACTGTAGTATTCTCATGTGTAACCTCGCCAGTGGTACTAGAGTAATGGCAGCCGCCATGGAGCCTAAGAGATGCAGTACACGGCGTGCTGGTACATAGGTCTGAGGAAAGAGGGCTTAGATTTGGTGTCTTATTTTCAAAAGCCTGTGAGGAGGGAGGGAAGCTTGACAGGATGTTGTGTCGAAGACTGCTCCAATTAATTCCAGTGTTGTTGTTTGTTGGAGAGATTTGTCCTTGTTGAGTGTAATCCCCAAGTGGACAGCGAGGCCTTGAGTGTAAGAGAGGCTGCGGATTAGAAGATTCCTGGTCAGGGCAGTAAGGAGCCAATTGTCTAGATACGGAAACACCTGGAGTCCTTGTAGTCGAAGATGAGGTACTACAACTGCCATACATTTGGTGAACACTCGGGGGGGCTGTCGAGAGACTAAATGGCAGTACCCTGAACTGGTAGTGACTGGCTCCCAGCCAGAAGCGGTGAAACCTCCGGGAGCAGTGATCCATCTTTATGTGGTAATACGCGTCCTGGAGGTCTATAGAGCACATCCAGTTGTTCCTCCCTAGGAAAGGGAGAATGGACTGTACCGTGACCATCCAGACTTTTTGAAGTTTGATAAATTTGTTCAATAGGCTGAGATCCAGGATCGGTCTCCAGTCCCCTGTCTTTTTGGCACCAAAAAGAACCTTGAATAAAACCTGGATCCTCTCTGGTCTGGTGGGACTGGTTGGATGACTCTTTCTTAGCAGCTTTTATATTTCTAAGGCTGATACTTCTCTCTGATTGGGTGGCACATCAGGGATTCATTTGATGGGTCTGGGAGTTGAATCGAATGGTATCTGGAAGCCTCTGGATATTATTCCCTGCACCCAAACATCGGTAGTAATAAGTTGCCAGGCTAGTAGGTACATAGAAAAATGACCCCTGACTGCTTCCAGAGGAAAGCAATCGGGCCGCTGCTCAGGAGTGCTGGTAGGGTCGGCCGGAGTGGGCAAATCCCTAGCTGTCAGAAGCTGATCCACAACCCACACTACATCTAGTTCAGAAAGGCTCCTGGTGGATCTAAAGAAGGCTGCTGAAGAAGAATCAGGTCTTTCAAGAAAGATGCTAAAACGATGCCCCAAAAAAGGAGTCATACGTTGGAGAGTTTCTGGTTCTTGGGAGATATTTGACCTTAGGAGCAGAGGTCATAATCTGTGGAGCCGAAGAAGCCATCGGCACTGTGGCCGGGGATGGTGCTGAAGTAGGTATAGTCATTGAGAGTTTCTGGTTCTTGGGAGATTTGACTTTAGGAGACGAGGTCATAATCTGTGGAGCTGAAGAAGCTATCAGCACTGTGGCCAGGGATGGTGCTGAAGCAGGTATAGTCGTGGAAGCCAATGTCGGAACCAAGGATGGCACTAAAGCCAGTGGTGCCGAGGCAGGAACCGAGATAAGAGTCAACATCAGAGATGGCACTGAGGGAGAAGACACAGCGCCTGGTGCCAAAGAGGTTGCCGGAGAAGCACAGAACTGACTCGGTTCTGTAACTAATGGAGATGTAGGGACCGAGTGACTCTTTTTCCTTGTGTTTTTTGGTCTTTGGAGGCGGTGAGACCTCCAACCCAGATAGAGCCTCCGAAAAAGGCGTTTTGATTAGACCTTTCAAAATAAGGTTATTTTTTATGCTCTGCTAGCGTGCAATAGCTAAAACTAGCACAGATGTCACAATCAGCTTTAATATGGTCCACGCTCAAACAGTGAACGCATCAAACGTGGCCATCCGAGGTGGGTTATCTTATGCCCACACTTGTCACACTGTTTAAACTCCAACTTAACTTTGTCTGACATAGCACAGGCAACAATGGGGTAACCTAAAGGAAGGGGAAAAAAAGGGAGAGAATACCAACGATGGTATTTAAAAAATACCACAAGGGGTAAGAAAGGCCTACCAAAGATAGGCAAGATGGACTCAGGTTATAGGCGATGGTAAAAAAATGACTAAACTGACTAAAAAACAAAGTTTGAAGAAAACATACACCAAAAATGACAAATTTCCACTTATCTTTGAGAGAGATGGCTAGCCACATCTGACAAGGAAAGCGGCAAACGAGATATGGAGTAACTATGAGAGGGGCATTATGGGTAGGTCTTAGCTGGGAGTTTTTGGCTGGCACGAGCTTGGAAATAGCCGTGTCGGTTCCAAGGATGGAACCGAAGTCCTAACAGTAAGGAATGCATAAAGATTTACAACATCAGATGAATCTTTCTCCTTTATTCTTGGCTTCAGGAAAGAAGACAAGGAAATAAGTAGTTTGGCTTAAAGTAAGCTCAGAGACCACTTCAGGCATAAAAGGGTTAGTTTTCAAAGTAACCATGTCCTTAAGAAAAATGAGGTAGGGATGACTCACCATCTGTGCTTGAAAGACGGATACTCTCCAAGTAGAGGTCAGAGCAAAGAGTTAAACAGTTTTCCATGTCAAGAACCTTAATTCAACCATGGAGGGGTCTGAAGCTGACCTGCCAGGAAGAACAGATACTTCCTGAACTTCTTGATAAAATGGATATGTGCATAGGCATCATAAAAGTCCTAATTGCAAACAAGAAAGGATACACTGCAACATGACCACCTGGAGAGGTGTAGGATATACTACACTGCGCCATGTAGAAAGAGTCTTTGCTGGAGGTCTTTTGCCTTATTTCAAGCTAAAAGTAATCTCAAGTAATAACTGGAAACTTTCAGGTCAGGAGAAACCTTCTGAATGGCTCTTTTGCTGATGAGGTTTAAGATCTCTTTGCCATATTCTTCTGACAGAATAGGATGTCTGGTAATAAAGAATTTAGCAATCTGCCAAATTCCATACTCCCCCAAGGATAATGAATTTCCCACCCCCACCACCATTCAACCCTCTCTTCCACATCTCAAGCAGATGTTTTAAAGTCTGTACTGTACTCTAGTTACACTAACATCCCCCCTGGGTCTGCCACAATAAACTCCTTGTTCAAAGATAAATTGCAGAGATTATCTACCACACACACACACACACACACACACACACACACACACACACACACACACACACACACACACACACACACACACACACACACACACACACACACACACACACACACACACACACACACACTCTCTCTCTCGCACACACACACACACACACACTCTCTCGCACACACACACTCTCTCTCGCACACACACACACACACTCTCGCACACACACACACACACTCTCGCACACACACACACACACTCTCGCACACACACACACTCTCACACACACACACACACACACACACTCGCACACACACACACTCTCACACACACACACTCAAACACACACACACACTCTCGCGCACACACACACACACTCGCACACACACACACACTCGCACACACACACACACTCTCGCACACACACACACACACACACACACTCGCACACACACACTCGCACACACACACACTCGCACACACACACACTCGCACACACACACACTCGCACACACACACACTCGCACACACACACACACTCTCGCACACACACACACACACACACACACACTCTCGCACACACACACACTCGCACACACACACACTCGCACACACACACACTCGCACACACACACACACTCGCACACACACACACACTCTCGCACACACACACACTCTCGCACACACACACACACTCGCACACACACACTCTCGCACACACACACACACACACACTCTCGCACTATGCCTCACTGAAAATATAACACACTATGCTTCACAGAAAATATAATGCCACAAATTTGGAAAACTGCTTTAATTAAACCCATACCAAAGCAAACCAACACAAAAGACAGCTCTCGCTTTCAATCAATATCCATCCTCCCAACTCTGGGCAACTTTCTAGAAATATAAAAGTTTGTGGCTCAAACCATAAGGCACGTCTCAAACCCCTCCAAGATGAAAACCTAGATTTTTTGGAAATGCACAGAAAATTCTCCAAGCACTTGAGTAACTATCATTGACTTAAACAATTATACCACAAAAAGCCTCCACCTCCAAATATCTAGGACTACGGCTTCATCAATCTCAACTTCCATTTCCACACAGTGTGATAGTAAAAAAAACAACTCCTTCCTCTTCTTGGCCAAAAAGATCCCCCTTTTTCTTTCTCAACCAGCTAGATCACTATGGCAGTTGCTTTAGCTATCTGGATTATATCCGTCAAGAATATAACAGCCAGCGCTTCAGGGCACATTCCACATACCCAAAATGTCAAGCAGCTTGAGATGAGCTGACCAAAATACAAGTTTGCGAATGAAGCCCTCCAAAGCTTTACTGCTACTAAACAGTATTCTCCTCTGAGGTTTAAAAGGATCGATGGTCCGCTTGTGCTTTCCTTTGCTGGGTAAATAAATTCCCTTTGGCAGAAAAACGTCCAATTCTTAATATTATTGATGTCTTGCTACTTTTCTCTTCAGAAATGTTTTTTTAAGCTAGGAGTTTCGTGTTTTAATGAATAGTCTCTAAACTGAATGTACTTTTAAACGGCATGCTTACTTTTTCTGTCAGTTTAAAAGTAGTATAAAATAATTGAAAACTTATTTTCTGTGGCGATACTGTGTTTGTTTTTCCTTGTGGGGTTGACATAGTGTAGTAAAGTACATTTTACTGTTTTTTTTTTTTTTTGTTTTTTTTTTTGTTACTGTCAAAACATTTGTGAACTATTAGTGCTACCAGCAATTGCTGTTTGTCGCATGGTCAGTCCTTCTTCCAGCCACAACAAGAAAAAGTTAAGCAAACAGCCTTTGCTACCACAGAAGGCTGCTGCAGTCATTTGTTGTACCACAGACCACTCAACTTTTATCATTAATCCCTTCAGTGTAGCATCTACAGCTACAATGGACAGGTGGTTAGCCATGTTCTCCAAGGCTGTTGGGAGTCTCCTTCAGTGGGCAAGGGAGAGCCACTCTTGTCAGTCCTGGGAGAGGGAACAGGGAAGGTTTCCCTGTAGTATCAGAAGGCTGTATCCATTTTTGACAAAGCAGCTGCTGCCATCAGTAACTGCTGGCCCCATTTAACTGTCAAAAAAGAAACATAAAACTAAGCATGTACTTACTCCTCCACAGTCTGGCTCAGGGATTAATTTGTGTTATTGCTTCTTCTTGTAAAGCAGTTTCTGGTAAAAGGACCAGGCATTCTTCTTTTCCTGAACAGATTCAAGATACTGAATCTGAACAGGAAGAAAAAAGAAGTTATGTACTCATCATAACATTCCATCACATTCCATCTGAGTAGTTGTTCAATTGTCTTCAACCTGTGGGTCCCCGGATCTGTATCGGATCAGACTCGGCATCATATCCAGCATTTAATCCAAGCTCAAAGCTCCTTCCCTTACCTAAAATGCTCCTGTCTCCTTCCTTCAGATAGAGTTTGCCGCCTACATGTCCGCATAGTGATTCGAGCTCTCTGCATAAAAAGTTGTAAGTGCTTTTTTATTTTTGTGTAAATCTTTCCCTTTTTCTCTCTCTACATTCCTTACTACCCCCCCCCGTGTTTCCATCTGTTTAAAAAAAAAAAAAACTCCCCCTCTCCTTTTTCTTTCCTTGCAAGTGTGAAAGGATAGGCCAAGGAAGCTCAACTTCGGCCAGCCTTCCACAAAGGTAGGTTGGCTCCGACACCCGAGTCCCCCCCGGCTCAGTTTTCCCTGGAGCTGGAGGAGCCCCAGATCCAGTCACCAGCTCAGGCTTCTCCTCACCGCCCCTTTAGGCTGGTGTTGGTCACTTCTTCCTCCTGCTCCACCAGATGTCTTAGCGAAGCAGAGATGGGTAGGATGATGCGGAAGTTCATCTGCACCCAGATACAGATGGGAATCTTGCCTGACCACTCTCCCTCTGGAGTGGGGAGCACGCAGCCTTTTTTCACCCCGATTACTCCTTCAGTTTCGGAGCCCTTGGATCCGAGGACTCGCAGGATCGAGAGGCTGGCACCGACGGTACCTTGCACCTCACCGCCAGCTATGACATTGAGCAGGTAAGATCCAACTGGCTCAAATCTGGCAAGTTCTCAGAGCTGTAGTCTTGGCATCGGATCCAAGGGGTTGGTGTCGGCTCCGAGTGTCTCAGAGTGCAGCCTTCCTCTTGGTATCTTGGTGCCTAGAGATTCAGCTCTGACTCCCCCGTCAGGTCAGAGGGTGACTGCTCCTATTGTCCTTTCTCAGGATGTCCCTTCACCTTTAGCTTTCGATGTGGTGGAGAGGGTTCTCTCTATTTCCTTGAGACCCTTGACCATCTCATCTTCGGAATCCGCCCATACTCCCTCTGTTTCTGGTGGGGTTCCAGCCATCCTGCCATCTCAGGGACAGCCTGCCGCCACTTTGCCTCAGAAGCTTCTGTTTGGGAGGAGCAAGACATTGGCAAGTCTTCCCCAGAGATCCCCACTGAGATCCCTCACAAACGTACGTGCAAAAGGAGGCACTTCACTCCCTGCTGGAGTTTCTCACTGAAAACACCGATTTCGAGAAAGGGGAAGGTTCTCCCCGGCCACCTCCCAAGGAAAACTCCTTTGCCGGCGAGGGGGGTGGTCTGCCCAAAAACCTACCTCAGACAAATCTGTGTTCAAGGCATTTGGCACAGGACCCTCTACTTCCTGGCTGTCCCCCTCCCCCCTGCAGATCCTTTCGTGGATCTCATTACATCTCAGGCATGGACACAGAGGAGCCCATTCCCAAATGCCCGGATAAGGTCTTGAGCCCCCCTTAGGTAGATCATTTTGGAACAAGGGATCCCCACTGATGCCATGGTGGGGGCAGCAGCCACTAGGAAGGAGCTCGCTCAGGAGAACTCTAAAGTCCATCCTCCTGACCGACAGACAAGGGTGATGGACCATTTCGAGAAGCAGGTGTATGTTTCAGCAACCTTCTCTGGGCGACGAATTATATGGCACATGTGATTCGGCTGCAGAGAGACCTAGTTAAGGAGATTGCTGAGTCGACCCCGGAGTCCATGTTGGCAGAGGACAAGAAGATTTTCTTCATTTTCTTTGCTCATATGGCTACTCTTAAAAATCAGCTGCAACCACCTCTATGCACCTTCTCTCCCACGGAACCGAAGGAGCTGCTAGTGCAGCTAGTACAGGTGTTGCCAACCAGGCGACACACCTGGCTCCAGCTCTGTCAGTTTTCGGAATCTTTCAAGATATCATTTACCAATGTACCATGCAACAGTACTTCCCTATTCAGGAAGCTAGTATGTGAGACTAGGTCCTGAGTGAGAAGGACGAGAAGACTCTGCCATGGGGATAAGCTTCTTGGCCCCGCAATGATCCTTCTCTAGGAATCAGCGAGGGACCAAGATGATGTAGTTTCAGAAATCTCAGAATTTTCCCCGAGACACTCAGGGCTCACCTTCCCCCCCGGGGCAGAGGGGGATTTGACAGATGTTGCCTTAGAGGCAGAGGAGGTCTGAGAAATTACGGGTCTCAAGAACCTTTCTTGGACAGACCCCCTGAAGGGTTGCCCGACTGCTCGTCTCTGGATGCAGTCAGGGGCCATCTTTCGTTGCACCTAACAGAGTGCAAGTCCATCACAAGAGATCATTGGGTGTTAAGATTTATATCCAGAGGCTATTCAATCCACTTCCTTGAGCTACCTCCTCCACCAACCAAACACCTCCTGGACGTTCCACCTGTGCACACGGAGGATGCAGCACTGGAAATTGCAAAGCTGCTAAAAAAGAAAGTTATCAGGCCCATCCCCCTAGACTCTCTGGATCAGGTATTTATTCCAGGTGCCAAAGAAAACAGGGGACCTAAGACCCACTTTGGATCTATCCACCTTGAACCTGTCTGTGGCAAAGGTGAAATTCCAGATGGTCACCTTTCAATCTATCCTGCCCTTCCTGCAGAACGACTGGATGTGTCCAATCGACCTCCAGGATGCGTACTATCACATCAAAATGGACATACTCTCTCGGAGGTTTCTCCGCTTCTGGCTAGGAGCCAATCATCAGTTCAGAGTGCTCCCCTTTGGTCTCACCACAGCCCCCCAGGGTGTTTATCAAAGTGATGTCAGTAGTAGCAGCTCACCTGAGACTCCAGGGGATTCAGTTATTTCCCTACCTGGACGAATGGCTCCTTGCTGCCCCATCCGGGCATCAACTTTGCTAAGCAAGGGATTATTTTCTTCTTCTAGCCCAGAGGTTGGGCATTACCATCAATCTCAACAAATCATCTCTGACCCCTGTCCAAACTTTAGATTTCATTGGGGCATGATTAGACATAATTTGAACCAGAGTGCTTCTTACTCCAGACAGAATACACAGTCTGAAGCTATATATGTCCTGTGCATTCTTCAAACTCCGTCTCCGACAAGGGAACTTGTATTTAGGGTGTTGGGGTCCATGGCGGCCACGATCAATCTCTTGCCCTTGGTCCATCTTCACATGCGGATCCTTCAGTGGACCCTTTCAATACAATGGCCCTGTTAGATCTTCCATTGTCTCACACTGTCCAAATCTCTCTAGTGTGCAGGGACTCCCTTCGGTGGTGGATTCATTCCTCTGAACTAGTTCAGGGACATCCCTTTCTCCCACTATTTCCCATGGCCACGTGACTACGGATGCTTCCCAGCTTGGTGGGGGGGGGGGGGGGGCACTGCTCGGGAAGAACAGTCCAAGGCATGTGGTCTCCCTACTAGACCAATTTGCCTATCAACATCCTGGAGATGAGGGCAGTGCTTCTAGCTTTGCAGGCTCTCCAAACCCATCTCCCTTCATGAACAACTGCTATCCAGACGGCCAATATGTCAGTGGTCTGGTACATCAACAAACATGGGGGAACCAGATCATATCCCTTATATATGCGAGGCCATGAGAGTATGGGAATGGGCGATCTCCACCGGCAGTTTTCTGGTGGCAACGCACATTGCAGGGAGGTCCAACATTCTATTGGACAGGCTCAGCAGATCTATTCCGATGCCTTATGAGTGGTCGCTGAATTCTTCAGTAGCAGAACAGATCTTTCACAAGTGGAGTCAGCCTTGCTACGATCTATTCGCCTCTCCTTCCACTGTGAAATGCAGCGAGTTCTTTGCTCTTAATCCCCCTCAGGGGGAAACCCCCAGAGATGCTCGGATTCATGCTTGGCCCACCGATCTTCTATATACTTATCCTCCTCTTCCCTTAATATCAAAGTTTCTTCAGAAAGCTCCCAGGCTGGGGAGCTTAAGTTATCTTCATTGCCCCATTCTGGCCTCGCCAGGTCTGGTTTCCCTCTCCGAGGTCTCATCTGGTGACCAAATGAAGACAACTACTTCAGATCAGGGGTAGACCAAAGTTTTTTTCCTTAGATTTCTGATTCAGACTCTGATGTCTTGGATCCTTCCTGTGGGAGTTTCTCTTTCTGAGACTACCCCAGAATGTGCCGGTGTTTGCAGTGGGAGAACACGGAGGTTTCTCAGTCCTTCAAAACATACTATGATTTGTTACAGATAGATTTTTCAGAACCCACACACTCCCTCCTGCTCAGCCAGATTTAGAGGATGTGTATATTACTGTCTGCAATTTTCCTGACAGTCAGCCAGCTGCCCCTAAAAAGGCGGATAGGATGTATAAAGTTCCTCTGTCTTAAATTTTATACACCATTTCCAAACTTGACCCATCAGCTATAGCTTTTGTTGATCTCACTGCTGCTAAGCACTTGGCTAATTCCAATCCTACTCTGTTAAATCCAATCCTACCTCTGTTAAAGATGAGAAAATTATTGGATTTTCAAAATTTTTAATTGAGAGGCTCATATGTTAAAGTTTGTTATGAAAAATTGTGAAAGCATATATTTTATCGCAGTTTCTTCTTGTGAGGAAAAATCTACTTTAACTTGCATTCTTCTAATGTACAGGTTGCCTCACTGTTTTCAGTCTGTGTATGACCCTGTTGATACTTTATCCAGGGCTATGGTCACTGGTCCTATTTTAAGGAGGTCTGCATGGCTGCATTCTCAGAATCTACCAGATGATGTTAAAAATAAGATTTTACATTCTCTTTTGAACAGAGATTTAGTGTTTTGCCCTTCTGCTGCACAGGTTATCAAGAAGTGTGATGAAAGGGGCAAGCTGATCCAGGGAATCTCAGATTTTTCAGACCTCCTTTTTCAAATTGTCCAAGGGATTTTCCATCTCCTCATTCAATGTTGGCAAAAACAGATTAGAGTCTCAACAAATTCAGGTAAACACCCTTAAGAAGAAATGGCAAGGGGAGGTTCCAAAGAGAGGTTGTGATCCTCTTAAAAACCAAGGACAGTCCTCCAGTGGGTCTAAATGACTATTCAAGAGACATTATGACCCCCTCCCACCCTGGCCTCTTTTTGCTTCCAGAAAGTCTGAATCTTAATTTTTCCCTTTGCCAACAGATTTTCAGACAAACGGGTTCTGCAAATCATTCATCAAGGTTACAGATGGCAGTGGGAGGAAATTCCTCCTTTCCAGGATGTCATTCCTCCTCCCCTAGATCAGACTCATTTCCACCTGTTCTTCATATCCCTATTCATCCAGGCTTCAGACATTTCTTAAGTTATTAGTCTGGATCACATTATCAGTACTCTGCCTTAGCTTTTGGACTATGTACTGCACAAAGTGCTCACAATCTAACTCCAGTTACAGCTCAATACAGGCTACAGGGTATCTACTTTTTTCCACATTTAAATAACTTGCTTGTTTTTGTAGAGTCTTTTTAAAAGTGTCAGGAATCTCTCTCTCTCTCTTGTGGGCGAGAGAGCTCTTACACAAGCTGGGATTCCAACAGAACATTCAAAAGCCTTTCATGACTCCCTCACATAGGACTGTGTTCCTAGGATGTTGACACCTCAGTTCAACGAGCTTTTCTTCCACAGGAAAAAAAATATACTTCGATCTATTTCTAAGGATTTTCCACTCAGACTTTTTGGTCACTGCGACAGACTACCTCAGGATTCTGGGGCCTAAAAGATCTACAACTCACACGCTATACCTCACAAGACTCAGAAAAGACATCATTTGATACAGAAAACAGATATCCTTGAATCCAGATATCCCCTTCTCCCTCTATGCTAAAAAGCAGTCAATCACCACAGATGATTTGGACTTGCTTGGGAACAGTTTCAGGAGGGATGAAAGTGCAAGGGTTGTGGGGCACCAAGGACAGATACAGAACGTAAATAGCTAGGAGAAGCTTGCCTTGATCAAGGTAATCAACACTCTGAACTATCTTTGGCCTCTGGGACCTCTTCGTGTGGTTTCAGACAATGCCACTATCATGTCATCAACAAGCAAGTAGCAATGCTAACTTGGGATATAGCTTCACAGCACAACCTCTCTCTACAGGCATCCTATATTCGGCAAGAGATTCTTTTCAGAAATGGCCAAGACAATTGCCACAAGCGTCATCCCAGACTGAATCTACTCACACAAGAACATGGGTATTTGATACACCTCGACATCAATCAACTTGACTGCCTGAATGATAACGTCTTAATTCCTTTTATGCACTCGTTTACTGAAGATGTGCAGCAGGTACTAATGGAGGCAAGAAAGTCTGCTACTAGAAAATCATATATTAGTAAATGGAAAAGGTATTCTAGTTGGTGCGAAACATAACCTGCACCCATGTAGGGCTAGGTGTTCTATGCTTTTACAATGTTTTTGTGAGAGTTACTATCCTATGGCCTTTCTTACTGTGCTATTAAGGTTCACTTAAAATCGGCCATTTCAGCATGTCGGCCCATGGATCCTCCTCTTTCAAGGCAGAGGCCTAAATGTAAAACAATGGCCCCTCCTTGGGATCGTAATTTTATGTTAGAGAAGCTAACACTTATACCATTTGAACCAGCTAATCTGGCTGACTTAAGGTTCTTACCATGGAAACAGTTTTACTGATTGCTGTCACCTCTTCAAGAAGTGCATCTGAGTTGCAAGCTGTTATGAGCCAGCTAATCTGGCTGACTTAAGGTTCTTATCATGGAAACAGTTTTACTGATTGCCGTCACCTCTGCACGAAGTGCATCTGAGTTGCAAGCTGTTATGAGTCAACACTACCTCATTTTCATATTAATGTTCTTTTACACCTAAAGCAGTTTCCAAGTTTATTTTAAGCCAATCCATCTCCCTGTTTCTCTCTCCCCCCCCCCCCCGAGCCTAAAATTGAGAGAGAAAGGATACTCTATAACATGGATGTCCACAGACAACTTGGGTACTATCCTGACAGATGTAAATCTTTCAGATCTTTGGATCAACTATTTCTTGTGAAGTTAAGGAGAGACAACCTGTTACTTCTGTTATACTCACCATTCCAGGCAGGGTTAAGACCCACTCTCTGTCATGGCCTGGGCTTAATCTATGTTTTTTTGGAATTGGTTAAATATTCTACAAGCTGCTTCTTGGTCCTCTAAACATACTTTTACAAAGCAGTAGAAGCTTGATTCCTTCTCTAGGTCCAGATCAATCTTTGCTCAGACCTTTCTCTAGGCATTCCTGGACTCCTCTTCTGCCTCCCAAATGTAGTTAGTTATGGTTATCTACCTACGTAGCTAAGGCTACTACAGCAGTGATTAATATAATGGAGACATTACAGTTGCATAACGTGAACTTACTGTAACAGTAGTAGTCTGAATGATCACTGCTGCAGCAGTAGCTGCACCCTCCCCCCATTATTTTTTGGTGTGTTTTTTTATGCCAGGGTATGGACATTTATTTTCCCTAGCATAGTCCTTTCAGGGCTCAGTCTCCCTCATCCTGCTGGCAGGAAAGATCTTAAAGACTTCATGCTCAATCTTGCCTTTTAGTCAGCTCAGCTCCAGCTGCTTGAAACTTTGGATGTGGAAAGTGCCTAAAGCTTTGGAAGTTGAACAGCTGTTATATCCGTCGCAGGATATAACCCATATAGCTAAGGCTACTGCAGCAATGATCATTCAGACATCTACTGCTTTGGTAAGTTCAACTTACACAACTGTACTTTCTCCTCTCTCAACTAAAATATGGACTACCAACTTTCACATCTGCCTCAAAGAAAAAGATTGCCACATTCCATACTTAATTAAAACTCACCCCTACATGAGCATCACTGCATCACTCCAGAAAAAGAGAAATGGCTACTCATAAAACAAAGATGTAACCTACTGTTAGGATGCAAACTCTGTAAACCACTCCAACTCCAGAAATTTACTCCCCTTTGGAGCTAAACTTCACGAATCACATCCTCATACAACCAGCACTAATCACAAGTCACATCAACTCTCATTACCCCCAAAACCAAACTACTGAATTACACATGCATTGTCTTCTCGGGTCCCTTCTCTTTGAAAAGCTCTCTTCACAGTCCTAAAGGAAATGCTCCATAATGCAACTGTAAAAGCACCACTTCATCCAAGCCAAGTGATCCTGCTTCAACAAAGAACATACTTTCCAATTCTCTTCTCCTCATTGAATTACGAAGGCTGACCCCACCCTTTCTGAAAACTATCTGAACTACTCTTGTAGCTCACATTCTGCATTGTTTACTTGTAAAATATTTTAAATTTCTCACAGGCTGAGCCTGAAATTGGTCAGCATCGATCAGTGCATTACCCTGATAAACAAATATAAAATAGACAGTCAGCAGGGAAAAGATGTGGAAGAAAATCATGTAGCATCAAAAATATCACTGTCCAAATCCACATGTAAATCCTGACCAGACATGAATCCAAATGTTTATTTAGTTATTTACTTACATTTGTTTACTGGGAAATTACGGCTGGACGCAGATCCTTTTTCAGCGGATGCCCGGGGAGAAAAGCTCCACATCATGTACATGATAAATAGAGATACAAAGTTGCAGCAATAGTAAACAACATTACAGGTTGCTGGGTTTAATACATTAACAAGATATTGATTATCAACAGTATATACAGTAAATGTGGCAAGTTAAGATTGTTACTAATATTATAAACGACAAGAAACTAAGCTGTCAAACAAGATTTTAAAGTATGTAAAGACAACTAGCTAATAATGACTGTGGTTAGTAGTTGCAGTAGTATAGTTGGGATAAGAATCTAGGTGGGGGGGGAGGTAAGGGTGGGGAAAATGTAAAGATAAAAACCTGCGACTGCCTCTAGAGTGAGATTGGACCACTATCCTCCTGAAGGAGGACCAGTGAATCCCTGCTACTGCTGGTTGTCATTGGGATGGTATTCTAGAAGTTTCCATGCCCTCACTGGTTCTTCAGATAGACTTTCGATTCCTTTCTTGCTGCGATCAGAGTACTATGTGGACTGTCTTGCATCATAGAAAAAGGGTGTTGAGAGTCATGAAACCTAATGCCAACAAGCTGTGATGGCTGCATCCTCTCCCATCTACTCCAGCTTCTCCTTACCTACTAACCACAAAAAAATAGTGGTTCCATCAGGGTGAATGAAGTATGGCCATCTTAGAGCATCAAGTAAAACCCACAAGTTGCAGCCAAGGGTGATAGAGAGCTATGCCTGCACCTGCTACATTTGCAATCACACGGAGAGGTTGAATAGAAGGGACACAACTGCCATCTGAGACTGCAATATGATCTTGAAGTCTCAATCAGGCAACTCCTCCACCAAATGTACTATCTCATCAACCAACTTCCAAGGGAACCATAATGTGTGCGAGTTTACTCTTCCCACTGTGAACATGGGGAATGCATATCACTTTGAACATTACTGGGAGGCTGGACAGCAATATTCTATGAAGCTTGTGCCTGCCTTTCTAAGAAATAAGAAGTTATGTACTCACCATAACGTTCCATCTGAGAAGGTAGCTTCATTTGTCTGCAACCTGTGGGTCTTGGATCAGATATCGGATCCGAGCCGGCAACTTGTTTCATAGCTAATGGATCTGAGCTCCTAGCTCCTCCCCTCACCCATAATCCCCTGCCAACCCTCCCTGACCTCAGATCAAGTTTGCCCCTCAATATGTACCCAAAAAGGGTATTCAAACTCACATAGATCCACTGAAGGCCAGGGGGAAGGAGGGGGGGATGGTTGCAGACAAATGAAGCTACCTACTCAGATGGAACGTTATGGTGAGTACATAACTTCTTAATATGAAGCAGGGACTTCATTTGTCAGCAACCTGTGGGACAGAGTCCCCAGCTACCTGAATCTTGGGTGGCCATCATGGAAGGATACTGCGGAGCACCGCAGAGCCAAAGGATGCTCTCCCTCTAGAAATCACATCCAGTTTGTAGTGGTTAATAAAGGTAGGAGATGAGGCGCAAGTGGCTGCCGAACAAATATCATCCAATGGAACTCTAGATTTGAAGGCCGCAGAAGTAGCGATGGAACGAGTGGAATGTGCACGAACTCCTTCAGGTGCAGGTCTCCCAGAAGCTTGGTATGCTAACAGGATACATTGGGAAATCCAGCGTGACAAAGAGATTTTTGATATTGCTTTCCCCAAATTAAATTTGGCAAAGGAAATGAACAGCTGGTCGGATTGCCTGTGACCAGCTGTTCTATGAGTATAAAAACGCAGCTGCCTATGAACATCTAATGAGTGCAGCTTGTACTCTCCTTTATTCTGATATTTAGGAAAGAAGACCGGTAAATTTATGGATTGATTTATATTGGTTTCTGATGCTATTTTGGGAAGGAAGGAGGGATTGGTCCTGAGGTACACTCTGTCCGGATGAAAGATCAAATAAGGAGGTTTCACAGAAAGAGCTTGAAGCTCCGAAACTCTTTTCGCTGAAGTAATGGCTACAAGGAATGCTGTTTTCCAGGACAAGTATTTGAGATCTACTGAAGCAGCAGGTTCAAAAGGTGGAGCAGTCAGGGCTTGAAGAACTAGTGAAAGATCCCAAGGTGGTACGGCTTCTTTTATAGGGGGTCTAAGCAAGAAGGTGCCCTTGAGAAAGGTTTTACACAATTTGGCCGACATCAAGGGCCCTGTGTCATGTCCCACATGGTAATGGGAGATGGCAGCCAATTGCACTTAACTAGCGCCTTCCTGAAAAAGTTTGGTTAGGAAGTCTAATATGGATGGAAGAGGAGCCGTAAAGGGATCTAGATTACGATGCTCCACCCAGACGGAGAAACATTTCCATTTACTGCGGTACACTTTCCTGGTGGAGGGCTTATGCGCTGCCACAAGGATAGCTTTGACTGGGGAAGAGATACCGGGAGTCCTAACTAGGAGTGGAACTGGAGCAACCAAGCCATCAGCTTCAGATTGTCCAGATTTGGGGTCGGTAAGTCCGACGGATGGGAGATTAGATCCGGACTGGGATCCAGAATCCAAGGGGGATTCACTAGGTGAGACCACAGGTAAGGGAACCAAATTTGCCAAGGCCAGAATGGGGCAATGAGGATCATCCTGCTCCCCAACCGCGAGGCTTTCTGTAAGAGCTGCAGCATCAGGGGTAGAGGAGGATAGGCATAAAGTAGACCGGGTGGCCACGCATGCACCAGAGCGTCTCTTGGGGTTTCCCCTGGAGGGGGAATCAGAGCGAAGAAATTGCCGCATTTGGAGAGGCAAAAAGATCGCAGCAGGGTTGCCCCCATATTGCGAATATCTGCTTCACTACTAGTGGGTTGAGAGACCACTCGTACGGGGTAAGAAGGATGCGGCTGAGTTTGTCCGCTAGGATGTTGGCCCACCCCAGAATGTGCGTTGCAATCAGAAAGTGGTTGGTGGAAATCCCCCATTCCCACACTCTCATGGCTTCGCGGCATAGAGGGTAAGACCTGGTTCCCCCCTGTTTGTTGATGTACCAGACAACCGACATGTTGTCCGACTGAATTGCAATCGTTCCTACGGGGAGGAGATTCTGAAGTGCTTGCAACGCGTACAGCACCGGTCTCATCTCCAGAACGTTGATATGCAGGGAGGTCTCTGTATCGTTCCACGTGCCTTGGACGGTCCTGCCTGAATAATGCCCCCCCACCCGAGGCGGGAGGCGTCCGTGGTCACCGTGGCGAGAGGGGGAGAGGTGCAGAAGGGTCAGCCCGTATGGAGGTCCGGAGCATGGAGCCACCATAATAGAGCCCTCCTGCAAGCCTTGCTGATAGCAATGGGGTGATGGAGAGGAAAAGACAGAAAGGACCATTGTACTAGAAGGGTCCACTGCAGTATCCGCATGTTCAGATGGGCGCATGGAAGGAGTGTTATCGCTGCCGCCATGGAGCCCAGTGCCCGTAGGACCAATTCCGCCGGTGGGGTCTCTGATTGGAGGATGGCCCGCACATGAAGTTGCAAATTCTGTAGTCGTTCTGACGTCAGGAAGGCTCGTAGGTCTCTGGTGTCTATTCTGGCTCCTATGAATTCTATGACTTGTGTCGGGGCCAGAAAGGATTTGTCGGCATTGATGGTGATGCCTAACTGTGGGGCTAGGCGGAGAAAGAAATCTCTGCCTGAGCAAAGTAGATGCCTTGTTGGGGCGGTCAGTAGCCAGTCGTCCAGGTATGGAAAGACCTGTATTCCCTGGAGTCTCAGGTGGGCCGCAATCACTGCTAATACCTTGGTGAACACCCTGGGGGCTGTGGTGAGGCCAAAGGGAAGGACCCTGAACTGGTAGTGACTGGCGGAGGAACCTCCTGGATAGTCTGTCCATTAGAATGTGGTAGTATGCATCCTTGAGGTCTATAGATCACATCCAATCGTTCTCTCTTAGAAGGGGAAGAATAGATTGAAGAGTGACCATTGGGAATTTTTCCTTGGTTACCGACAGGTTCAAACGGGACAGGTCTAGAATCGGTCTGAAGTTCACCATCTTTTTTGGCACCAAAAAGAACCTGGAGTAGAACCCTAATCCGAGCTGGTCTTGGGGGACGGGCTGGATGGCTCTTTTTCTTAGCAGCTGCTGAATCTCTGCGGCTGCAGCCTCCCTCTGATCGGGTGGTACAATCGGGGAGGCTCTTGAATTTGGGGACATGAAGTAATGGGATTTTGTATCCTTTGGATATAATTTGAAGCACCCAGCGGTCTGTCGTGATAGACTCCCATGCCGCTAGATGCTCCGAGAAGCGCCCCCCGACTGCCTCCAGAGTGGAGCAGTCGGGCAACCCTTCAGGGCTTCTGCGTGGGCCAGTCAGAGAAAGGTTCTCTGGACCCAAAGATCCTCGGAGCCCCTCTGCCCCTGGGGCAGCATCCTCCCTGTCCTCTTCTGCCACGGAAGGACTGATTGTCCGGAGCGGGTTGGGAATGTTGCGATTTCTGGAACCACATCTTCTTCTGACCCTTTTGGTTCTTCGAAAAGGACTGCTGGGGAGCAGAGAAGCGGACTCGATGGCAGACGTCTTCCCGTCCTTCTCGCTCTGGGCAAGTGTCTCGCGAACCATTTTGCCAAACAGGGCAGAACCATCGAAAGGGGCGTTCGCAAAGGACGCTTTAAAGGGCTCCGCAAAGTCACAATGGAGCCAGGCCTGACGTCTCATGACTAGGCCCGCTCCGCTAGCTCTAGCGGCTCCCTTGGTGGCGTGGGACAATAGCCGCATAGAGGTATTTGAAATGGATCTCAGAGTGGCCATTCGGGTGGAGTACAATTGTTTGTCCTCCGCCGACATTGACTCAGGGGGGAGGCAGCGTATGCTTTGATAAGATCCCGCTGCATCCTGATGACATGTGCCATATAGTTCAGAGACCTTACCGAAAAGGTCGCTGAACTAAAAACTCGCTTCCCTAAGCGGTCCATCGAGCGGACTCCTTGCTCGGTGGATGGACGGAGGGGCTCTCCTGAGCTAGTTCCCTCTTCGTGGCTGCCGCCGTCAACATGGCATCTACGGGGGGACCCTTGCTCCAGTGTGACCGGTCTGCGGGGGGGCTTAGTATCCTGTCCGGGTGTTTGGGTATTGGCACCACGGTGTCCGGGTCCTTCCACGCCCTGGTGGTAATAAGGTCCACCAAGGGGTCGGCCGGAGGGGACACCCAAGAGGTAGACGGGCCTGCTTCGAATGCCTCCAGAAACACGAACTCGTCGGAGGAAGCCTTGGGGGCAGACCACTCACCTCTGATCCTCAGCATCTCCATGATGTCTCCAAAGGAGACATTCTCAGGGGGTGATCTTGGGGAGCCTTCCCCTTCATCCAAGTCCGTGTCCTCAGTTAAGGACTCAGGGGAGTCCACGTGCCTCCTCTTGCACTTGTGCTTGCGGGGCACTTCCTCGGGGGGGGGCTGTCAGAGGAGGTCTCGCCAGCAACATCCTGTTCCAATGGAACAACCTGGGACATTGAAGCAGGCTGTCCCTGAGGCCGGGTGATGGAAGCCTGGCCCAGCAGAGAGGGAGTGCAGGGTGGAGCCGAGACAAGGGCCAGGGGTCCAGATGCTCTCGACAGAGCCCTCTCCACTACATCGAAGGCCGAGGGGGAACCGCTCTCCCTGGGCTCAGAGAGCCGGCTCCCACTCGGATCCAATGAAGGGATCAGAACCGGCGCCGAGACCATCGGATCCAAAGGACCAGTGCGCTCCGACCTGGACGGAGCCGAAGGCATACTGAATCCCTCGGATCCGAAGCTCAAGCCACGGCTCCGAGAGGTCGGATCCGACAGACTCGAGGGCAGGGTCGGATCCAAAGTACCAAGTACTGTCGGCGCCGACCCACCCCCGGCTCCGAACGCTCCGAACCTGGGTAGCGGGTCGGAGAAGGAGCAATTGGAATGAAAAAGGGTGTCGAGCTCCCCCCCAAGAGCAAGGCAAGAGCACTCCCATCTGCAGCTGGGCCTGGATGAATCTTCGCATCATCCGGTCCAAGTCTGCATCTGACATGCTGAAAGTTGATCTCGAAAAGGCCACCGAGGCAGGCCTGGAATGCCGCCTCGATGACCTCGATGGAGATCGGGCCTCCTCCTCCTCGGGTCCTGGGGAGAAGCAAGGAGATCGGACCCGAGGAGGAGGAGACCTAGAAGCAGTGGAGGGAAAAGCCCGCTTAGCTGGCGAGGCCGAAGCGGAGGCCTCGGCCGGCCGTTTGTGGTGCTTCTCCCTCCGTTTCTCCCTCCTAGCCTCCCTGTCCTCCGGCGCTTTAGCGGGAGTTTGAGTCCCGGCCGAAGGAAGGGGGGCAGGAGTGGCAATGACCACAGCCTGTGGTAGTGCCACGGGAGCAGCGGAGCAGAGTCCGGGGGCAAAAGTCCCGCCAGGACCAGCTTCGACCTCCGCTCTTTCAGTGCCCTGGGGTTGAACGCTGCACAAATGGTACAGCCTGAGGTGAGGTGAGGTGTTCAACCCCAAGGCACCGAACGCACCGAGTGTGGCCATCAGCCGGGGAGAGCTTATGGCCACACTCGGTACATTTAGAAAAAATGGCTTTTGGGGCCTCAGCCATACTTTAAAGAAAAGGGAGTGCTGCACAAACACACAGGCCCCAAAAACACAAACACACACACACACTCACTAACGACCAGCAAAGGGAGGGAAAACTATGTAAAAAAATAAATATTACAGGGAACCTAACTCTTACACACTTTTTTAAATTTAAAGTCGAGAAAAGTTGACTAAAAAAACAGACTTAACTGACGATTTCGCTAGAGCTCAAAGGAATCCAGCCATCCACAAGCACGGCAAACTAGATCTGGGGTCATGGAGGGTTGGCAGAGGATTATGGGTGAGGGGAGGAGCTAGGAGCTCGGATCCATTAGAAATGAAACAAGTTGCCGGCTCGGATCCGATATCGGATCCAAGACACACAGGTTGCTGACAAATGAAGTCCCTACTTCAGATTAATGGCTATGAAGTCTCAACCCAGCAAGCCCAAAATTTCAAGGTCCAAAGCTCTTGTTCTGTCACCTTTGAACAGTTTCTACAATGCTGGGCTCTTCCCATGCAACTTTTAACTACAGTATGTACTATCTTGTCAACAGGGTGGGCAAAATACTTCTTACAAGATCTTTTATAGAAATGGGATCTGTGGACCACCCCCACCCTCTGCCTTAACTTCAAGGATCACAATAAATTTGAGGCCGCTGAAGGATGATGGTAGGGAATCAATGCCATCTTCATTGTTAGCCATATGCAGCCAAGTGCCTACTGTTGAACCTATATTTCTTACCTAACCAGAGATGAGATGGGACCAAGGATGAAGAAGCTCCCGAAGGAACAAGATAGCAAGAATGAATGTGCAATAGCCCATCAGTTCTGCCCTGTTCAAGGGGGAGGGCAAAATATGAGAAAGGAAAACCTCTCTGCTCAGAGGCTTTCCTACTGTGGTAACAGATGCAGAGAGCTACAAATGCACAACAGTCTGCATCAGTCGTACTTGCCTGACGCTGAAGCAGAAAAAAATCAGCTCATAGACTGACCTGACAACTTGCCCAAATAACTCATCGAGACCATGCTTAAACTTACAGCCTCAAGTCCAAGGGCTCAAAGGCCAAACCAATTAAGGCTGTCACTAACCTCAACAAAGCTGGTAATGAAATTTGACCAAAATTGTATCCTCACATTATACAACCACCTAAACTCCTAATGTTAATAGCACTAGCATGCAAGTTGTTGACATACATGGCATTGTCAAAGGGGAAAAAGTTGATCCCACAGGATGTTGCTTTGAAATAGAAAAAACAGCATTCATGGTAAAAATCTGTTGATGCAGACAACTGATGGTTCATGCCACCCTTGTGGCTTATGCAGAAACAGCGCCAGCAAAGGGAACTGGGAATGCAGCAGCAGAAAAACTGGGCAATAAAGCAGTGTATTGAGCACACTGGTACCATAGCGGTATAAGTAACAAAACATTTCCTGCCGAGCCTTAAGAAAGGCACTCATGATCTCAATCTGTGTGAACAGCAACTGAATGACTTCTGAACAATACACTATGGCAGAAACATCTGGAAGATTATGGTCGCGGGGGGGGGGGGTCAAGTATGAAAATAATGAGATATTGCCTTACCTAAATTTTACAGAAAAACTTTCAGGAACATCAATAATTTTGACTGGCAACTTAGAAAATCTGGAGGGGAACAAAGCATAACAACTGGCATTCATCTCTAGGCTTCTTCTTTCACTGTCCCTGTCCTTATCTTTTTGTTTAGTAGATATAAGAGATCTGGGCTTGGTCCTTTGAGTTAATGGAGTTAACCCCAAGCCAATACCAAAAGCTGAAGCACCTACAAGGGTTGATGGAGAACTACCTTTTAAACTATGCAATAACTTCTTCCATTGCTGACTGCCTGAGTAAAGTGGACTCAAAGGCTTACATCTACACACACACACACACACACACAAACATTCATATATATATATATATATATATATATATATATATAGGTCCCATTCAGTAGATCGAATGTTTATAA